>NW_024884142.1:97311935-97490785 GCF_019232065.1 Centrocercus urophasianus
AGATACTGAAAGGCTGCTCTCAGGTCTCTTGCAGCCTTCTCTTCTCCAGGCTGAAAAGCCCCATCTCTTTCAGCCTGTCCTTGGAGGGAGGTGTTCCATCCCTGGGGCCATTTTATTGGCCCTCTTCTGCATGCTCTCAAGCAGGTCCATGCATAATATATGAAAATGGTTTCAAATTCCATTAGATACTATCTTAAGGTGCTACCAGTAAAAAATGAAGACTGAATCTCTCAACCAGTGATCCTAAAACAACAAATTAAGTATGTAAAATACATAAAACACTGAATTTTCTGTAGGACTCTCTGCTGCCTTGTTTGGTTCTTCTTGGTGGTGTTCTGGGCTCTGCAATCCTGCTGCCAACTCTGTTAAAATGAACAAGCAAAGCTGTATTGCTTTAACAGCAAAAACATTAAACATGTTTGTGTTTCTGTGCAAGATATCCAGCAGGACTGGCGAGTGTTAGTTGGGCCCAATTTAACTTCAGTCCAGTTTGGCTGATCGTGTAAGCCTGAGTGCATGTTGGCACAGAGCTCTCGATGTAAGGGGCATTCATTGCTGTCTTGCAGTGTGCTCTTTACCAGACAATTGCTATCACCATACTCATTCCATTCATCTTTTCGTGCTACAAAAAACGCTGAGCATTGCGAGGAGGAGCAACCATCTGAGCAAGTGGAAACAAAGTGCAGTCTGTGAATTTGCATTTTATTCCCCTCTGGAGCTGTACTTTTCCTGAATGCATTTAAAATCTTTGTTCAAAAATTCTTTTGCATAAGTACCTGAGAAGTGTTTACTTACTGTAGATGTCCGTTTTCATGGTTTTCTGCTCTGACACCTTTCAAAATATTAAGAATATTCAAAAGTTCTATTTTTCACTTAACTAGCTCTAGCAGATGTGCTTTGCAAATAGTTGTGGAGGTTCAGGGAAAGAACAACTTCAGCATTTATCTACTGAATGGATACAGTGTCCTCTGCTCAGCACAAGTTGACCTTGATTTCTAAAATTACCTTTTAAAAATATTTATCTTCTTGTTGATATCAGCACTATGAGCACTTCTTCATTAATGGTAGTACTGGGGAGATAGTACTTTTGGCTTCCATCAATGGACAGTTCAGCACTCTTAGTGAGTGCATGAAATGGTAAATGGACTCTAGAGAAGCTACTTGTGTTCTTTAGTTCTCTGATCTCATTAGTCTCTATATGGATAGAGCAGGCCCTAGAAGTCAGGAGCTACCATGGTATCTGTCAGAGTAGTTACGTGAGATATATAATAAATGAGTGCACAGGATAGAAAGGTCAGAAAATTCCTTGCACTTGTGACTGCTGGCCACTGAAATACCTTTGAAATTTCAACCCTAGCCTCATTGAAATGCATCTTTTTCCATCAGCTCTTTGCCAAAATGGAAAGTTCCACGGTTGTGCAAATTCACCAGTGTTGCATCTCCAGTGCTATGAATCTCTCATAGCCGCATCTGGGGCGGAGTTCTGCATCCTATGGGCTCAGGATGATGAAGTCAGGTGTGAAAATCCTGCAGAAGGAGATGATTCCTGATGCATCTCTCAAGTTAATAATTTTCAGAAACTGTTCCCATGCATATAGCTCCTGATGTGTTCTGTGAGTTGTAAAAATAGCCTCCAAATTTTTGGAGCTCCACCAAAGCATATGGACCAGGATCAGTGCTCTCTGTGATCCATGTGTGATCAAGGCAGTACTTTCTCCTGACTAAGCCATGGCTCCTTTTGTGCACTGGGCTGGTGAGGAGCTGGCTGTGTGCAGACCTGCTCGCCAATCTGAGTGAAATTAAAAGTGGGCCATGACATGTACTGAGGTGTGCATCTGACAGGCAGCCCACATGAAGCACTGTGAGAGCCAAGTGTGGAAAAATAGAGTGGTTTTTGTAGAGCATTGCAAAAGTGGGTGGCCAAGCCCATAGCTGAGGAGGATGTCAAAGGGGCATGGCTGTGGTGTATGATGAGATTGGGAAAATGTCTAGAAAAAGCAAAGGGAGAGCAGTCTCAGAGGAGGAGGCAGAGTGTGAGTGTGAGGAGGTTGGTCAGGGTGCAAGAGTACAGCTCTGTGCCCTTACTCCTAATCTGCAGGTTTGGTGAGTGAGTCTTTATCCCAACTAATTTCTTCTCACAGGTAACTGAATGGTAACTTAAATGAGGCCTCACAGTACTCCCGTTAAGACTTTTGGGAGAGAGGGAGACTGACTCAGGGAGTTTTGGCATTATTAGCATTGCTTTTCACATTAATAAGTATCTGAGGTCCATATAATGAATGCTGCACAGAAAATCTTGCATGGAAAGCAAGCAAATGGGTCTCCTTTCCACTAAGCCTGCTGCCCCTGTAAGAAAAGCAAGTCGACCTGGCTGGTGCATCGACAGGGAATTGTAAGAAACATCCCTTCTAAGCCTCTTCCCTTCTCAGCCAACATGTAACCCATCACACAGGGGTGCGCTTCAGGTATATTTTGCTGGTTAGTCATTACTGCAGGTAAATTTATCCAGAGCTGTGTGGGGAGAAGAGGAAAGGGAAGAATTACTTCCATGTAATTCCTGCAGTGTGCTAGGGATACCGGCTGTGCTGTGTTTTATGATGCAGGTTCGGATCTCTCAGTACTGAAATAAAGAATAGAGGGAGGAAAAAAAAAAAAAAAGGATACTTGGGATACTTGCAAATCTGGGTGCCTGGGTACTGTTCCTTCCCAGCCATGCCTGGTGTGGAGCAGGTGATGAACAAGCTGTGCCTCAGCAGCAACATGCAGCCACCAAACGCTTGCTTGGTTCAGGCTTTCTTCTTGCGCTGATGTGACCAAGCTCAGACCAGAAGCTCTCATTGAGTTGATGTGGGACTGTTCCCAAGCAAATCCCTTTACCTCCCAGCAATTCAGCAGTCACACTGCTCTCAGGTCAGAGTTGCTCATGCCTACCTGGTTCAAAAGCATGAGTGTGACTGTATGCTCTCTTCAGTGCAGACATTTCCTATCTGCTAATGCAGATATGTGACCACAGACAGGCTCAGCTAAGTATGCACATCCCTCTGTCTCACGGGGGTGTTACAACAACCAGGACTGCAACTCAGTCCTTTAGGATTGCTTGTCTTCCTTTCTAGTCTTCAGTGAAATGCTTTTTCCAATGTCTGGGCATCTGCAAAGGGCTCTAGTGCAAATCCTTCATATTTCTTCCCAGAGATGAAGGTTACTCAGGCACATAGTGCCATACTTACAGATAATAAAGCCATTTAAAAGCTCCAGAACACACTGACAATTGGCGTGATTCAGAGCTTGCTGTTGTTTTTGACAAGGCTCAAGTTCGGGCTTTTCTTTGCAGAGGAGATTTTCTCTGTGCTTCAGCTCCTATACGCAGATGGTGCTTCTGTGAAGGAGGCAGTGACTTCTTATCCCACCCTGAGCTGGAGAGAAGAGGACTATAACAAGCCTTTGCGTTATCTGTGATGGAAATAGCCTCTGTTATTCTTGCAAGCTACATTTCTCTGAGGGTCACTGAAAGATTATAAACATATCACTTGCTGTCATTTGCACAGACATATAACAGCAGCACCCCATCTCTGTGGATGGAGTTAAGCTAAAATTTAGAAAACCAGCTTTTTGAGAAGTTAGAATTATCCCTAGCTAACATAATTATTGGTTTCAAAACTGTCACTTCATAACAGATAACTGCTTGTTTTTTAAAAAAAATAATCTATTTAGTAAGTCCTCTCGCCTTTTGCCATTTCAAATTGATGACTTTCATTAACTTTCACTGCATTTTTTTCCCTGCTTATAAACGAATCAGAAGACAGATACTGTTTTCTCTGGAGACCTGTTAGATGTCTGAGAGCAAATCTCTGATCACCTGGTGGAGCTGTAGGTGTCCCTGTTCGCTGCAGGGCAGTTGGGCAAGATGGCCTTTAGGGATTCCTTCTAACTCAAATGATTGTATAACGTGTTCTTAGATTCATATTCAATAAAGTACTTTTGTGTGTTTTTAATGCAGTAGCCAAAAATATTTGTCTTGTTCTGTGATGTTTTTAATGGCAGGGAAATCTTGTTGCGGAACATTTTCACAAAATGAAAATAATAAAAATCTGATTAGATTTAAACATCTTCCTTTAAATCTCATTTCCAACATTTAGCTTTTGTATGAGCGAGAAGTGATTTAAGAGAAGCAAGAAAGCAGTATTTATCAGAAGTATAGATAAATTATTTCTACGGCTTCGTAAGTTGAAACAAGTTCACATGCAAAATTCCTCAAAACTGAATTTCACTGGGACTAATTTTGTTAAAAAGAGATGAACAACTTCCAGTGAAAGCTATATAGTAAGAAAAGAGAGCAGCAAAAGTACTGCAACTTTAGTCCTGTGTGTAGTTCCCTTGGTTTCTAGGGGGATTCTCTTTTTCCAAATGGACTCATTCTGTGGGTGTTTCAGGTTCAGCCTTCATAGGTAGGAAGAGGCTGGGAGCACCGTAGTTGATAAAAAATGAGGTCTGTTAGTCAGCATCTTGTTTAAAAGGCAATGAAGGATTAGTGTACTGGTGGGGATTTTCCATGGACCGTGATATCTGCACACGTAACAGCATGTGCCCTGTGCAGAAAGGGCCAGTATAGGCATTGGTGAGCGTAGGGTGAAGAGGCATCTAGAAGCATTAAATTAACTGGAGAGAGAAAAACACTTAGCTTTACCAAGATGTCATTTGAAATTTCTGAGGTGTTGCAAAAGCATCAATTAATCTTTGCGTTTACTGAACAGAGAAATATTATTGCTATTATGAAGCCAGTGCTGGGTAAGAGTCGTGGTACAGTTATTACTTTTGCTATCTCTCTTCCAGATGCAGGACTTATTTTTATTAAGCGGCAGCAGTCTCCATTAACATGAAACTTCATTTTTCATCAGAAAAATCGGGTATTTAAAAACATCCAGTGTCTGTCTGGTCTGCTCCCATTGAAGTTCTGCCTGTGCCACATGCTTCAGAAAATTAACCTTGAATGTTTTGTACTTTGAGCATTTCAGATGGGTATGAAACTGGAAAAGAAAACAGGAGGGGAAGCAATGAGCTGCATTGCCTGAATAGCTTCAATAAAGATCGTTAGGATATGCTCAGGATATTCCTGTAAAAACCTGTGGTAGAGATTCATATTCTTATTTAAGCATGGCAGAAGAAAAATTAAGCTCCCTGTCCTCATAGCTCCAGGCAAAAATGTCATTATTATTTTTAGAATAGTTTGTTCTATTATTTTTTGTTTGGTCAGTCTTACGGCTTCTCCGAGGAGTGCCCTCCACTCTCAGAGCTGGTAATTACTGTAAAGAGAGGGGACAAAGCAGTCAGGTGAGCTCCTTCCTAATATGAAGAAAAGAGGAGCCTTGCAGGACTAAGACTGGGAGGCAAAACAAGGAAAACTGAAAGTGGATGAAGTTCACTGTCGTGGAAACTTTTGTATGCTGAAAACCTGTCCATATTCAGTAAATGCAAAAACTGTGTGATGGCTCCTGACTGGAGTTGGCCTTTTAATGGCAGTCTGGGCTTTAAAAGATTTTTTTTTTTTAACATCAAATCAGTGCAAACAGAAATCACCTCCACTGCTATATGTGTGAGGAAATTTAGGTGTCGTTGAATAATGTTTTTGTGAGGCTCACTGTTTTGCTGCAAGACTGTTTTGTGGCAGAGTGCTGTAAACAAGAGTTGGAATTGTTTCTCTGTTTTCTATTTTTGCAATTAAAATTCACCAATAGGAAGATGAGGTACGTGAGCTCATGTTGGTGAATGTCCTGTTCCAAAGCAGAAGAGTACAAAGGGTCAACATTTACCTCAAGCAGCCCCGATACTGGTTACATCTCCAGTCTCTAGAAAGTAGCCCACGTCTTGGTTGTTTTATCCCTAAATTTAACAAATGTTTTGTGACTGGATGTGAAAGTTTGTATTTGTGCAAGCGAAGGCTTATGCAAGAATTGGCAAATACATGACTGCTAATATTTTAGCTGTCGTTATGACGAGGAGGGTGATGTTGTTTGTGTAACGAGGGGATGAATCGTATTCCCATCTGAGAGCATGTCCTAGGCACTCTGCCACAAGCAGTGACTCCTGACCTGTGTAGGCAGCTTACAAACCGCTAACAACGCATAGATCTCAGCGCTCTCTGGAGCCACCTCTTCTCTGACAGCTGGTATTCGACATCCAAGGGAGCCTAAACTATCAAGCTGTATTTATGAAGTAAAAGAGTAGCCTTTTCCTCTGAAGTTATGTCCTCAAGTAATTCTTTGCTTTTCTCTCTTGAGAAGTTTGTTGCGCACGCTGTAGTTTTGGCTTTCTGCTTTGACATCCTGAGATTAAATGCGCATCTCAAAGCAAACCTTTTTTTCACTCTCTGACAGTCCCAGGCAACAAATGTGCAAAGGATCCATCTGTGCTGTATCACCACGCTTCTATGGCTGAGAGCTCATTTTTTTGTTTGATTTCTGGTTTCTGTGGTTACCATCGAATGGAGAAAAATACAGTAGGAACAGAAAGAACAACATACAATAATGTTAGGAAAACTATTAATAGCAGTTATACAATTGATGCTTTCCGTGCCTTGGAAGTACCCGAAGTGTTAGTTTCCTCAAATGCTGAGGTTTACTTCAGAAATTTTCTTTCTTTTCTTGGTGCTTGCAACCTGCTCTGTCATTGCTGGGCTGTGGGTGCTTGCAACTTATGGTTGTGAAATGAAGCAGGCCTTTTCCCTCCCACAGGACCCATGCAGTGTCTCTGTAGGGCCCTTTGACAGCACAGGCACAGTTGCCCATGAGCACCCTCCACAATCAGTTCCACAAGCTCCAGAGTCAGTGAAGAGCCCACAAGTTTGTTTAGTCATATACACCTTCAATGAGAAACCTAAAACCTGATCAGCTTACAAGATGTGGACGGCCTTTTTCTAGGGACAACCTATCACTTAACATTGGTCTGCAATACTTTGGGTGCATTTTGGTCTTTTGGAGACCAAAATACTTTTGGAAGAACTTTCTTGTAAAATTCTTCCTAAAGTTATGCGACAGAATGCCTGACCCCAGAGCAAATAAATACTGAATGTAGGAGAGTCATTGCTCTGCACTCCATTGCTTTCTAGGAGAGAGGGAAAGGATAGGTATCTCACACATCCGAGGAATCTTGCAGTTATTCTTAGCTGAAACTTCTCTGCTCCTCCAATGGGGAAATGTCAGTGGCAAGATTGAGAAGATGCAAACAGAATCATTCCATTTATTTATTTACTTGCTTCAAACTGAAGGAATAGGAGTGCTTTTCCTTATTTTGTTGTAAGCTGACTCTTTAGGGGGTAGGAGAGGTCATGCTGTGGAAGAAGCCCAGAGGATAAGAGAAACTTTCTGTATGAAGGAAAGATGAAAAAAATGAGATGCTGTCTATTTACTTTCTTTGTAATGTCTTGCAGCATGGCCCTCTACTTGATGAGTTGAGTTTCTAGTCTTTTCTAAATCTCATGTAATGCAAGAAAATGTACTGTTTTGGATCATCTTAGCTCAAGAAGAATGATTTGGTATGCACTGATCATTACATTATTGACTTATATATGTTTTCAGGCTTACTGTGTAAGGTCAAGGGAACCAGGAGTAACAGTGCTAATAATTGAGCTCCAGGTCCTGCTGTAATAACTGTTCTGCTGTCGTTTGCATGTAATTAACATTTATCATGGTATTTTAAAAGACCACATTAATCATCCCAGAAGATTTATGGTATTTTTTAAAGATCTTTACCATCAACATTTATAAGTAATTTTCTTGATATTTGATGTAGATTCTTTTACTAGGCAGATCAATAAGGCAAAAGGCTAGACTTCAGTGATGACCATTTTTCTCTCTCAGCATCTTTACAAAAGCAGGAACCTATAGAACCAACTTGCCACTGACTGTATTTTTGTCATTTCTTCCTTTAGCCTTCTAATCCAATCAGAAAACAGAGCTGCAGATCAGTGGTCATTTGATATGTAATACTACAGTCAGATTTCAAACCTGACGGTGATGTCGGTTACGACTCTCAGGTTGTAAAACTGCTTGCTCCACTTTTATCTCTGGTTGTCTTCTTTTGTATACAGATTTCTAAATTCAGGAAATTACGACCCATCCACATATTTTGGTTCTTTATTGTATAGTTCCATTTCACTTATGCTAATTGCTCTCTTCGCAGTCTTCATTTTTGCTGGCATTTCTTGACCCTTATTCTCCATAAAACTGACAAAATGTTCATAATGCTCAACACCATATGTCATAACTGCAAATACTGAGGTCAGTAGATTTATCTCCCTGTTATCTTCCAGGCACCACAAGACAGCTCAGTGTCCTTTGAGCACTCTTTAACATTTGTGCAGTCCCACATTTTCACATTCCGAATGAGATGATAAATCCAACTGAATGCGAAACTTCAGTGAGAAATGTTCCAAGATCTCATTTTTTTTTCTGATTGCATTTACCGTACAGCATGCAGAGTAATGTGGAATTATTCCTTCAAGTCATAGCTTCCATTCATATTTCTTTACATTCATAGTACTGAACTCTTATATAGCACTGCATGAGTTGAGATGACTGCAGATGGCAGTTGAATAGTTTAGGTAAGGGAGTATGATTTTTGGTAGTGGGAGCCATGTTGGAAGGGTTCCTAAGAGTAACGAATTTTAGCCAAATGTTAAAGCAAGGAGAAAGAGAGCATCTGGCCCAGTGGTGTCCCATGTGGGACAATGTTTTGGAGATTCTTTTCATCGCTGATTCTCTCTCTACTTAAATCACAATTCTGTGTGGGGGATTTCTCCTGCAGTGTTGTTGTTATTGTAGGTTGCTCACTGTGTTGAAAGCATCTACCCAAGTAACATATTTGTGATGTAAAGGAGTGCTAAAATTTCATTTTACAAACAGGGGAACAAAGAACCCACCCACACAGACAGATGGCAACAGATGCAAACCAATAACTGCTCAGTAGTAGTGAAACAGAGGCTGTTAAAAGCCTTTGGATATCAAAAACTTTGCAGGAGATACATCTGTGTTCAGCTAGGGGTTCAGCTCTTCCAATAGAAATGCTGGATTCTTAAGAGAAAAGAACTATGCTTCCACTAATGAGAAGCTGTGCAAGGTTTACTAAGAAGTTGCAGTTAAAGCAATAACAAACGGAGAGTCTGTGATGGATTGCATTGCAATGTTGCCAAAACTTGAGCCAGAAGAGACATAACCACGTGTAGTCACAGGTACCTGAGCAATTTTCTTCGCATCTTTAGTATCGGGTGTTAGGTGTGTGTAGCTGTTGATCTCCTTATTTTACCCATGGGATATTTCAGTGGTGGAGTTTCTGCCTTTTCATATTTGCTTCTGCAAGGCCTATTTTAGGACTTGCTTTTGGAATTTTGTTTTTCGCAGTGTGGGGTAGAAGGGTGCTTTTCATGCACCTATCAAAAGGAGATCCTCTCTGAATTAGACATGAAAAGAAAGAAAAATCACTTTCTAGTGTAGCAAATGGCTTCAAAGTTCATGAGAAGAGAATTCTCAGCACACTCAGCTGATCAAAATCCAGGCTCAGCACTGTCGGCCGGATTTGCTCTACGAGCTCTGTGAACTCAAAGTTAATTAATTTCTAGTTAATTGACGTGCTAAGCAACGTGTTACTGTGGCTACACAGCCACTACCAGGATAACATGGATATGTTTACTTCAATGGTGGCACTGTGGAAATGCCCAATAAGTTTATCATAGCTGGGAGTGTGTCTTTCACACTCTAAATTCAATCAATTTCTGAAATCTGAATACTTTTTCTTAGCTTGCTTCCTTTCTCATGACTGCAGCAGTGTAAGCTCTAGTGCTATTCCCAGGGAGTGCCTCCCTGTTGCAGTTTGACATTCATCTACTTAAATGACGGGGTTAATGAGAATGCAGTGAAGATGAAAAGTGGAAAGGATTTTCATAACTGCTTTATACGTTGTTGCAAATGCAAAATAGAAATAAAGATCAATTTTCTATTTCTTTTTACCTGATAAAAGTGACACATTTTAAGGGAGATAAGTATTTCTGTGAAATTTTTTTAATTTCTTAGAAAATTATTCTCAAATGCCTTGATGGTAAGTCTTCAGACAGCTCCAACTATTGATCAAATGGCTGAAAGCCAAGAGTTATTTACTGCCCAAGTGTTACTTAGGGCAGAGCAAACAACCGAGGGTATTATCCCAATTATACAGTGATTATTTTGGAGAAAGAATATGCCATTTGCATCCATAAATAATGCACTTCACCATCTTAGCTTTGCAAAGGGGGGGCACTTGTGCTGAGTAACTGCAGGCTTCTGAGAAATTGCTTTGAGGAGATATTCAAAGATGCCAGCAGGGAGGCGGGCATCTGGTTTCTGGAAGTCAGGTGACAAATGGGTATCGGTTGAGTGTAAACATACCTGATGTTTGGTTATTTCTGCATTGCTGCTTTTTGTTGAGGACTGCCATTGCTGCTTGGTGTTTCACTGACTCTGGAGCAAAAGAGGAACTTGGACCCAAAACTGGTGCTTACCTTTTTTTTTTTTTGCTTTATATTGATCAATTAAAGCTTGGTTTTGATGAGATCTAGGCAAAAATGAAAGAGAGCTTTGTTTGTGTAGATAAGGGACAAAGCTTTACTGCAAACTTACAAATTTCAGAGCTTGTGTTCAGACCTTATGTTCAGAAGCCCTGACCGTCCTCCAGCACCACTGAAATGAGTGGCAGCAGAGTGAAAAACAGTGAGAGATACTTCATTTTTCCAGGACCCGAAATGTGCTTATGAAGGCCTGAAAGGATACTTGTACTTTAAATCTTAGCTGTCTTTTTGCAGTTGGGTTTGAGCTGTGTTGCACTGAGCATGTGAAGGGAGTACAGGAGAGCAGCAGCTTTGTGCCCTGAAGCACTCTCTTTTTCAGACACACAGCACAGCTGTAAATCCCAAGGAGAGTTTTAGAATAGTCTCCATTGCTGATATCTTGTTTTTAAGAGCTCTTTGATGTTCTTAAAGACATGTTGGCAGTTTTCTTTTTCTAAATTCCTTGTTAGTTGAGGACAGGTTTTCCATTTATCTCTTTTCAACCTCTCTTAACTAATATTTCTGCTGCTGGCCTCATTTCACATGGTTGGAAATTACAAAGAAAGTTGAGGAATTATCTGGAAAACAGAAAGAAGTGCTGCGTTGATTTACCATACTCTGCTTGTTCATTGCTCATGTAACATACAAGCCTACATAAACTGCATTCACAGGCTGAGTTATTACCTATTTCAACTAAAATATTCATAGAGTATTTCTGAACAGATTCAGAAGTCATTCATTGTAGATTAAGGTCGTGGTTAGCAGTTTGAATTTATGCTTGGTTTGATGCACAGCAGCAAAACTTCTCTGCAGCTTGAGAGAGCAAGTAAACCCAGATGGTGTGAATGCTCTGCGGGTCGAGGTGTGGCTGGGACATAACCCCGTGTGGAAATGTGACACTGTCTTTGCTCTGATCCTGAGCTCTTCCCTCTGGCCAACGGTCCTTGCTGGATGCTCCTCGTAGGGCCAGGTATTGTATTTCCCAAATCAGTGAAGTCTTCTGGGACAGGAAAGTGAAAAAACAAGTTGGAAAACAACTGATACCAGGAGACAACATATAGTAATGAAAAGCATACCGGACTGTCTACCTGTGCATTCATAATTAGAAAGATAATATTGACTTATGCAGACCTTCAGTTTGACCTCTTCTCTCTTAATTCAAGCCCTGAGTCTGGAGGTGTGTAGAATAAAACTGTACATTTCCTCAAAAAAAAATTACCCTCTAAGGAAAGTCTTTTCCTAACTTCACGGAGACAAAGTGATGTAAATTTTGGCTGAGCCTGAGAAGGAGTGACTTTAATTTTTTCTTCTTCTTTTTTTTTTTTTTTTTTTTTTAAAATAAACAAAATGCATGGTCTTACCAATTGCATCCTTTTTTGGCAACTATTGACAACTGCTTATTAGAAGGATGTTGATTTTAAGAGTAAGTGGAACAAACAGTACAAGAGGTAGATGAAAGCTGTGCTCTCCTGTATGGACAGACTGGAAAAGAGAAGGGAGTACATCTACCCTTAGTGCAGATGATTGAGTTGGCTGCTCTGAGAAGACAAGTGATAGATGTTTTCTGTCCATTTTCCAGCAGAAGTATTGTAGAGTAATATCTATAAATTTCCCTAATTCCCCAGGTTTTTTTTTTCCTATTATTATGATTGATTATCTATTACTTTAAAAGCCAAAAAGCTTGTGTGCCTTTGTGCAAGATTCTGCAAGATATAACCAACCACAAAAGCTTGGATTAGTACATTTTAGACAGTTATTCCTCCAAAAGAAAATGAAATGTTTCTGATTACTTCTCTTCAGACACAGGTACTTTCAAGTCATAAATAAGCATGAGAAGAAATTAGCTTCAGCTGTGGCATCTGTAGCACTTCTAGGCAGGTGATCATTCCTGATACCATGAAAGATCTCTATTATCTATATTATCACTCCAGCTGGGAGTGAGAGAGAGAAGTGTTGTTGATTGGTAATGACAGAGATATGCCCAGCATTTAAATCCCATGCATAGGCTACAGTTACTTGCTTTTACCCTCTGCTTGTGGACCACTTCATACATGCTTGAGGTTATAGATGAAACAAACTGGTTTTCCTTGTGCTGGGAAGGCACTGCAGAAATGTATGAAGAACGGGTAGGTTTAGAGAGAAGCTGAAGATGCTCTTGTAGCACGAATGTCAGTTTTCAAGTGGTAAACACCAGTGTAAACTGTTTTATTCACCTGCTGCTGGATGATAAAGTCAACATTAGGAAATAGTAAGGCACCTGAGACAACTGTAAAGGTGGACTGAAAGGCATAAATGTAAGCTCTGTATGAGGATTCACTAACCAACCTTGAAGTGAATGCCTTTTACTAGATTTTATAAATGCTTTTTTTTTTTTTTTTTTTTTTCCTATCATTGCTTTGACTGTGATTAGCAAGGGCAGTAAAATACAAGACAGTTAATTAAAGTCTGTTCCCATGAGATAACCAGCTTTCTTACTTTCATTTTGTCTAGTGTGGAAAAAGCCACCTGTGCTCACTTAGTCATATTTAGTTGACATGTATTACCAAATTGCTGCTTACTGTTCTCAACAGAACTTGGTCCCTGGTGATCAATGCATCCATTTGTGTGTTCCAAATTCAGATCTACAAAAATCCCTACATGCAGATAGTATAATCCATTATACCAATGATTCAACCTGATGGAGAGGAGATGTTCTCGTTCTCTGATCTGTCTCTTTGCACGCTTTCACGAAGCCCTGCTGTATATGTAATGTTATAAGCTGTGACCAGAGTTCAGCTTTACATCTCTGTCTCTCAAACTCATCTTGATTCCTTTCCTTTAGGAGAATACAAATAAGTTAATTGGTCATTTGACTTGTTTCTTGCAGAAAACCTGTTTGCCAGGTTCAAAGTGATCTATCACTTTGTTACCTTGTGATGACCTGACAAGAGAATTAGAGCTAGACCTTTCTCATGCATTTATACTTAATTAGAAATAGCCATTAGCAAGTTCAGGGCTCTCAATTTATGTATTTCCTGCTCACATTTATTTTTTCTTGTGATTGGTTTCCTATAACTCATATATTAACCAGTAATGATAGAGTAATTGATTGTGAGCTTGTAAGTAGATGGTCAGAGCTGGTGAGTGCTTTTGGCTCAATGAAGTAACAGCAGGGCTTCTGATAACTGAGAAACACCACATAATACCAAATTTTTATGTGTTTACTCATACTAATTACACACTTTTCTTTCGGTTCTTCAAATGGCCTTAATGGACCCTAATAACTATCTTGGAATAACCTGTTTCTCCTGAATGCCAATTAGAGTGTCAGCATCCTAGCCCCCAGATTTGCCCCTTCTGAGAAGTTCATTAAAATCAATTCTCATAAATTTTAGAGTAGTGCATTTTTGTTTCAGAAAATGCTAAGTATCACAAAGAGGTAAGTTGCTGTTAGTTACTCAATCAGATGAGCCTAGATACCCATCAAAAAACAATTAGTACTCACTTTAAAATAGTGTGATAATGAATTGCATTAATTGTTAATGTTCACTTTCAGTGTCATTACAGAACACATCCTAAATTCTTCCCCATAGGAAAACCAATTGACAGAAAAGTAATGCAAGACTGAGTGCAATTGTTTGTAATGGCTCAAGTTCCATTGCTTACTTGTGAGAGTGATTTTGTTCACGTTTTCACCTACTGGTTTTTGCTCACAAACCACACTAATATCTGTTTCCAGGACCTGATAGCATAGATCTTTCCATTATAAACCAGTTTGGGATGGCTGGAATCCACTAAAATAAAATGAACAATGTTAGAAATGGTATCTTTCTGCTCGAGGTCTAAATTTTCTAAGGAAAATAATAGGTGAATATTAAGCAACTTCTTGAAAACAGTTTAGGCTCATCAAAATCTTTTGCAGAGATGTGAGATGGATCCCTGGTTGACTCTATTTGTCTGCCTGTTTGAATTTATGCTGGTCGTCAAAATAAAAAGCCTGGGGAAACCACTGAGTTGTGAACGTGAGAGGCAGCTCCTCCAGACTTCTCTGCAAAGAAGGTGAGTCATTTGGGAGGGTAAATGGGCAAGGAAAAGTCTGAATGACGTTTGGAAAAGGAAGGGGGAGTGGAAAAATGATGCACTGAATAAAGAAAAATAAAAATGAAAGGTGAAAAGGTTGAGGTTCCAAGAGAAAAATAAGTGCCATGGAACTCTTGAAACAGCCAACAGATAGATAGATAGATACCTTTAAGGCAAGGATTTTTGTCCCTTTGATTGGATGGCAGAGAGCTGTACAAAGTAAGAAAACAAGGTCTCTCTCTTCCCTATGGAGGAAATACAAGGGAAATTCACCTGCTAGTGAATGCCATCTGGTTTTATGAGGGGGAAAGATCAGGCAAATGCAGAAAACTGCCATAAAACAGCAAGTCCGCAGGTTACTGAGGAGGGCTGGCCCTCACATTCCCTCATTCTGAAGTTGGTCCATTTGCCAGGACAGAATTAAATGTTTACAGAGCAGGCCAATATAATCTTCCTTTTATTTAGTTGTTTATTATCATTTATTGGCTTTTATTAACACACACAAAACTTCACCCAGTCTGCAAGCCAGTTGACCCTGAAGCCACTCCAGTCAGCACTGCAGCAAGGCACAGGGGCTCACTGTTGGTGGTTAATGCAGTCATACTGGTGCCTAATTGCTTGTTATGGTTGAAATGCTGATTTGCAGCCTGCAAAGGAGTTACAGATGGGGACACCAGCTACCTGATCTCTGAAATGCCAAGGTCTTGCTGCATGTCACAACAGCAGATGCTAGCATGGGTTGTACCTTGCTACAGGAATCTCTTCAGAGCAGGCATTCTGCAGACAGATATCTGCTCCAAAAAGAAAACTATGGGTAAGTGCATTTGAAAATCCCTTTGGTCTCTTGAAGATGCTTTATGCCACCTGAAAGCCTTCCACGTTCTTGATCTGTATCATTATCGGTGCTTATTAGGTTAAAGTTAAAATAGGGAATGAATTAGCTGAAAAAAAATGAGGCGTGATCAACAGGTAATGCACTAGCAAACCTTGACCTTGTAAATACACAGAAGTGACTCGTGTAAAGGCATTCCTGCTTAATTTTGGAATAAGGATGCTTGGGAGACAGTCAAATGAGACAGTTTCAGCAATAAACAGTGAGCACTTGGTCCCATGTGTACTGTGAGCAGGTTTCAGGCAGGATGCAGCTAACCAGACATCATAAAGGCTTTAACAAAGTTGTAAGTAACGCTGCAATTCTGCACCATCAACAGTGTTTATTAACAAAGAGGAGGTCGGTTGGAGCTGCAGGTGTTCAGTGTTACTTGAGGTGTGGCTTTGGTGCAGCTTTGGAACAAACAGTCTGAATTCATTCAAGGTCTCGCTCTTTTTTCAAGCACGAAAGGCCATATCTTATCTTGCCAAAAGGCAAATTTCTGCTGCTTAAAGATGCCAGGCACACATAACATACAAGGTACTTTGCTATTTGTAGTGAACACAAACATGAGAGGACTGGAGCTGATCAGTATTCAGGTGCTGGCCTGCTAAGAAAACTGTTTTCTGCTTGAACCTAGCATTGTGGAGCTTCAATATGACAAGTTCCTGCTGCTTTTGCAGTCTGAACTCAGCATGAGTACGTACATATGCCTACACTGAAGCAGACCAGGGAGATATTAACTCCTGGTTAGTACTAACTTCACATCTGTTTGACATCTAGACAGATTTTTACACCTCTTCATAAATGTAAGGCCTTTTCTTATGAGGTGCAAGTGAGAGCACTAGGGCATGCTTTCAAAATTTAGAAGTTCCAGTTCTTCAGCTAAGAGAAAGGAAATGGTATACAAATAATACCATTTCCTTACCTTGGCTTCATGAGGAACAACATAATAGAAAATTATTTTTCAGTAATGGGTGCTAACATCTCATTTTTTCTGAGGACTAGTGGCCATTCAGGTATTCTACAGAAAGGTGAACAGCACTGGTGAAGGAGCTTTTTGAAGCAATGAATGCTTAAATCTGTCATGAGCAGAGCAATGAGCTTAATGCTTCTCTCACCTTTGCTTGTTCAGAGGGTATCCCAATCATGAGGACCTCCCATTTCCTTTGCAATCTCAGCCCAAGGAGATCTAGTTATTATAGCTGTTATTAGATCTAATTATAGATTTAACTTGTGTGTTACCCAGAGATGCTATCAGTCCAAGTCTTTGGTGTACTCGTGTACCTTTACTGAACAGAAAGTTTTCAGTCTGTTAATTTTTCAGCTGGCACCAGAAACCCATGTTTGTGCCCAGCAGAAGGGTCAGCCTTGCAGAAGGACATATATTGAAAAAAGGGTTGGCTCTTTTTGAAACAGAGAGTTCAGAGGCAGTTTTATGAGGGTGGAGTGATGAAAGCAAGAGGCTGTAGTCTCCCTACCTCACTAACACAACACTTTACTGGGACCATGACTGCAGTATGCACTTACATGTGCCAACATCACTTTTAGAGGTGATCTGAATGGTTGGTGCTGTCCTCTGAAGTGGGAGACAGGCCGCATTTACCTTTTCAGAGAGGTCAGAATATATTGATGCAAATTGCCTGGAAACACCTTCAAGCTCTCAAGATGTGCTATTACCTGTTTTGATATTTTTGACACCTTTCTTTGGTGACAGCAACTATAATTCCACCAAGAAGTACTGGAGGGTAACAAAAGTATCACAAAGTACCTGTTCTCATACTTTCTGCCAGCCACTGCTCTTTGTGATGTTCGGAATAACAGGCTGTTGCCCAGTGAGCCCTTTTTGCCCTTATTTGCACTCCTGGCCGAAGCACACACTGCCTGGCTCTCTCAAGAACATCAATAATACTTTGCTTATTGACAGCAGCTGGGGATAGGAGTGGAGCAAAGTATGAAGTTCATTAAAGCACATGGAGTAGCAGGTAGATAAGTAATGCAATTCACTTTGCAGATTTCAGAGAATGACTCCCCCAGCAAGCTAGTGCCCACGCTGGAGCTGGAGCTATAGGATGAAACTATTTATTGTACACTGCATGTGAGAAATACAGGTTTTATAAATCAGATCTCTCCTATGAGTTGACTCGGTGGCTCTGTCCTGAGAGTTTTCCTCCAGAAGGACCCCTGAGGAATATCTTGACTTTAACTAACAAGTCCTAACAACATTGAGGCTGCAGTTCTACACTTACGATTCATGGTTAAGAAATTCACTTTAGAAATAAGAAATTGCATATTCATTTCATTTCTCATTATGAAAAAGGTTTCAATTGGCTTTATTCCCTCTACTCCCTTGGATGATTGCAGCAACTGAAAATGTTCTGCCTTACAAGTGACATATTCCAGCAGATAGGATGGTACTGCCAAATAATTATCAAAAAGGAGCCTTTGGCATGGATAAGGGCACTTTGCTGCACTGCTAGCAAGACAAGCTCATGTGCCTTCAGGTCTGCTTTTGGTATCTCTTGCCACACCTTTTGACCACGTTTCGGAGAACACAGCTATGAATTTATCGCCAAAGCATCCCTCAGATAGTGCATCTGGCACCAGCAGGTTGATCCAAGCCTGTGCAATTCACAGAAAGGGAAATGAAAATGCTGAAAAACTGATTTGCCAGAAAAAAAAAAAGGAGCCTCAGCATGGGGAGGAGGTCTGGGGAAACTGATTCTGTGTGTGCCAGAGCTGAAACATGAGCTATAATAAAAGGCAGCTCACTGAATGGTCAGAGTTACAGCAGCTGTTTCCTTGTGATTGCTGCTTCACATCTAATTAGTCTTCAGCAAGTTTTAAGACCATTCTCAGCTATGATGAGCATATATTTGAGAGGGATAAAGGAAAAGTGATTTGCTTTTGCAGGACCTGAGGTGCCCTGCAGACTGCACTGAAATCACTGGGAGCTGTGAGCAATCACCATCCTTTGAAAAGTCTGAAATTGAGCATTCAGGGAGTAAATTAAGGACAGAGATCCCTGATCCCAGCTAGGCCATAGGAAAGCTGATCTGGGGAGAGTCTTCTGTCATGCGTGTTGTAAAGTGAATTATTAAATTTTTATGCTGGAGTGATTTTGTTCTTAAGGTTGGCAAAGATGGAATGTATTTCCCTGCTTTTTTGTTTTTGATTCATTTGCTCTTCTACCCAAGTTGCAAAATAAGGTTCCTTGATCAGTTACTGGTGAACAAGATACTCTCTTCATTATGAAGTTTGGTCTCTGTAGGAGTTTACTGGTCTTTCTTCAAATGCCTGGAAATGATTTCTGGGCTTAAGGGAAGGATGGAGAAAGAGGAGCTTTGACGTGAGGCGTTGGCTGTTCTCAGGAGGAAGGTGTGCTAATGCATTCTCAGCAGGACAGCCAGGAACAGGAGAGCGTAGTTCCTTCTGTGACTTCAGAGTTGTGCTGCTGCAAACCTATGATTGAGGGTCAGTGTTGTCCTCAGCATTGGCTGTTAAACAGATACCTGTGTAGTAAGCGCGAAGGTAGAGTAAATGAGACCATCCCTTCCTTCTCTTTCAGCCTATGGCTGCTTTCATTGTGAGGGGATGTCTGTGCAGCTATGTCTGCCTAGGTTATTCTAATGTCCCTCTGCCTTTCAAGCACATTAAAAAGCACTGTGGAAAAAGAGGAGGTACCTGGAAGGTGTTGAGGACAGACTGTGAGCATGGAGTTTCCAATAGAAACATCTAGGAAGAGAAACTCATGACTAAATCTAGGCTGTGCTTTGGAGAAGGGCTGTGTGGGTTGTTTCACGAGGATCTACTAACTAGACAGCAGTGCCTTTCTTTTCTCTCCTTTCATGCTTAGTGTTAGGAGCTGGCAATCCAGGAAACTTAATACCCATCCTATTCTTGCTTTCTCTTCTGAGAAAAGTGACCCCATGTGTCAGAAGCATTTTGTACACAAAGAATGAGAGCTTTCTCATTAGAGCATCGGTACATAAAACCCAGAACAGGAAAGAAAGTCAGGAGTTTGCATCAGCAACTGACAGTACAGATAACTAAAATATTGGCATATCTGAGAAAATATTTTTTGCCTTTTTCCCCCCCAAAAAAGATTCACAGAAATGGAAGCTCTTATTTCGTGCTCAGTGGTTGTCTTCTTAAGGGAAGGAAAGCAAAAGAGATTGATCCTTTATGCTAAGTCCTGTCCTCCAAGCTGTATTCAGTTGGACCTGAGGAAAGCTGATAAACCTTATCAAAAGTGGACTGTGGTTGTAGCTCAGATAGATCCATCTGTTTCTAAGCAATTATTAGCCTTTGTACTAATTTTCAAGAATTTTGCTGTCTAGGAGATATGAGACTGAAAATGACTCCTGCAACATTAATTCATTTACTGAACAGTTCCATGCTTTGCTTAACACTGAGGGCTTTAAAATGAGAGCTCCACAGTGGAAAATTGCAGATGGTTAGCGTGGAAGATACAAGAGTGAAGGTGAAGATCAATTTTAAATAATGCTGCCTTTTCTTGAGCCTTACTTTGATCAGGTAGTTTTGACAAACTGAGCAAAGCAACTTAATGCATTGGGCTCAAAAAGCTTGAAGTCCATTTCTCCTATAAGCTGTTGCAAAATAGCTCTAGGTATTCCTAAATAGCTTATTGGAGATAGTATTTGATGATGTATGAAGACGGATTTTTGTGCTGTCTTACAAAGGTACCTGCCTTTGTCTTCTGTTCAGCCTTAAGGGAGACTGTAAGACTTCAAAAGCTCTGCAATTTTTCTGTGAATTATCCCTAGGCTTCAGCTTTCAGCTTTGCAAATCCAGTTATCCCATCAGACCTGCTGACTTAGCACAAAAATCTTCCGAAATGCCGCAAATTCTTTGTTGAAATCAATAAGTATTTTGTCTTAAAAGATGCTAACAGAGCCTGTCCTAATGGCTCCTCTGGATTTCGTCTCTGTACTTCCCCTGTAAAAGCAAAATACAACAGAAATTTACTCCTATGTAGTTTTCAGTAGTTGGTATATTGAGTGATGCCTGAGTTTTCCACTGCCATTTTAAAATGACAAATGCAATCTGTTTATACCATGCATCTTTACAGAAGCCATTTCAGCATAAGTTACCATATTTAGTGAAAAGTAGACATGAAAAGACAGCTGCTAATAACTGCCTCCTTCTAGAAACAACAGCCAGAGATTCTGATCCTTCTCATCTGAAGTGGCTGGATGTTGATCCAGTGTTCACTAAGATTCAGCCAATTCACAAGGAAAAAGAAAATTAATGTATTGTGTTATTCACTGCCTTTCAGATCTCCAGACATACTTAAATAAAGCAAGCAGACAAAAAAAAAAAAAAAAGACCAACAGATACCAGTCTTTATTATTATTATTCACCACTTGCAAATGCTTAATATCTGTGTCTGGGGAATAGGACCTGCAGCAGTGAGTAAGATGACAGTCTGTCTAACAGAGTCATCTGTTTGACAGAAGTTTACAAAGTATAGAAATGACTGGGGGGATGCAGATTTCTAGGAGGTACTGGAATAGATGGAGAGAAAGGCATACGAAAGACTTCAGACACCCAAAGCAAGCCATTTGGAGCCCCCTTTGAATGCCTGGAAATGAATTTCCCAAAGCTGTAATTTTAAACCTTATGACTGCATCATGCATCCTTTGCAAGACACGTTTTAATGCATCCAAACAAAGTGGAAAGTTTTAATTCTTTCTGCACCTGCTTATTAAAATATGAAAGGCTGGTTCACGTAAGTGTTCTGAAAAAATACCAGCTTACCTCATTATGGGCGACTAAGCTGCACCCAGACTGTTTTTAGTGCTACTTTCCAATCATATCCAGTTTTCCTACCAGGCCCTTTTTGCAAGGGCAGCTATTTCAGATGTGACAGTCCCTTTTGTTTGCATAGAATGGATCTGTGTGAGATGTGTTACGTGTACTGAGCAGTGACAGTAATTTTGCCGACAACAGAGAAGTGAAAGCTTCAAAGAAAACACTAGTGACAAATGTGCTAGAAATACAAAATACCAGCTGGCTGGCCCTCCCTGGAGGCAAACCTTTTATTTAAATTAAAAGGTTTTTCTCTTTAGATGGCCTGTCTATCTGTCATAAATTGATAGGATATATAAATGACCTGAATTTATTTCTCAGAAGATAATCGCCCCGGAATTTAATCTCCTAAATCTTCCTGACACTTTACTCTTCTTCCGTTCTTAGGCAGGTTCTATGTCTCCCAAGCAAAGCAGTGCTTTCCCTCACACAAGCAGTCACCTATTAGCTGCCACAGAGGGAAATACCTGCTTACACAGGGAGGTAAGAGGAGAAAGAAATACAGCAGACAGGCAACGGAGCTTGGGAAACAGTACCTGTGGACTCTCTCTAGCACACTGTTCACAGTGAACTGAGAAAAATCTCTTTATGGCTTTCTTTGTTGTTTGGGGAGGTGTTCCAGTGTAGCATCAGCTCCAGGGGTTGACCTGATGCTCTTGGAGGACTAGGGTGATTTGGTAAATAGTGTGAACATCTGAGGATCTAAACACACTGGGCAATGTGCCACCATTGACCTGTGCAGGATTTGCACCACGAGGCAGTTTGCTATACAGTATTATTTTGCTATCCTAGGTTAATGCATTTTGCCTCTAAGTGATCCCCCAAATTTACATGTAATGGATATTTTACTAGGATTGTTTTTGACCCTTTTGCAGTCAGTAAGAGTTTGGTTTTCAGGTTCAATATATATATATATATATATATATATTTTTTCAGCCCTCAAATTCTCTGTGCAGGAGCCCTAGAAACATTTCGTTTGTGATCTTACATTTGATTGCTCTTAGAAAAATATTTGGTGGCGGGTGAGGTTTGACATTCCACGTTGCTCAGATATTGTGCAAAAGGTTTGAGAATGCAACAGAATTCACAGCAGTGCTCGGTTTTGAGCATCTGCAAGTGTAATTTCTTGATTTTTTTCAGAGGAACAATTGTGCTGCTCTGAAGCTTGACAATCTGGATCCTTTCTGAAATGCTTCAGTTGGTGAAGCTGGATGATGAAATCCCAAAATCTGGCTCAAAGCATGCTGTCATTTTAGTTTTGTTTTTTAAAGCAAGCAAAGTCAGCGGGATTGTTTCAGTAAAGCAATGTTCTTTCAAAGTTGTAGGTAGGATATCAATGTTGGGAAAGTTTTAAAAAAATGCTTATGTTTATTTGTACTGGTAGATGCTTAAGTTTCCTTACCGTGTATAACATCATCAGCCTTGTCTATTTGCAGATGCTTAAATCATTTTGGATTCTAATGCAAAAGCATTTTTGAGCCTCTAGCCTGAAGAGTCAATGAAAGTTGCTGGGATTCCTAGTCCTACCTGTTTATGGAAAAAGGAAATTCTTGAAAAATATGATTCCTGTAATTCTTTGAAATACTTGGTGCCAATTGCACGTTTCCTTCTAAATTGTTAAAGTCTCTGTGTAAATTTCTGCTTTTCTGTGGGGAAAAATGCAGGAGTAGAATTCTGCATTTTGCCAGATCCTGCTGGGAAGCAGCTGTGTGTGTACTTTGCACATCTGTCAGAGCAGGCTGCTGAGATCTCCAGATCTCAAGACTGTCCCAGTTGATTTAGCTCCGGGACATTTTTGTAAGTAACAGTGTCATAAGTCTATTTGATAGCGGTGGGCATTTATTCTTCTGCAAATGTATCTTGACCTCCACTTACCACTGTTAAAAATCATTGCTTTTACAGCTTCTGGGCTAGCTTAGGGCAGTTCTTTGCAGGGCAGCTGACGTGAAGATTTAGATATGTGAGATGTTTATGAATGTGATGCACTGAAGGGATCCAGGGATCTTTACAGCTCGGGCAGCATCTGCTGCCTTTTTCATGCCAGCAAAGACATGAGGACTGAGAAGGAAAACAAACAAATGGGGACACAGGGAAGGAGATAAAGAATTTTTATGGGAAGTCCTCTCTCTTTCCTATTCCTTAGCAAAGAAATGGTAGAGAGGAATATTTTCATCCCGCATGTGACGGAGGAGGTGTACACAGTAACTGCTAATTCTGCTCACAGTTCTTATCTCATTTCTTAGTAGCTCTACCAGGAGCTGCTGTGCATCCAGGCAGTGAGCTATCAATTTCCTGCTGCAGGACAAGAAGAGCATAAGAATAAATTTCATTTTGTGCAAGCCCATTAGTCAGCTGTTAGTGGATTTTCCCTCCTGACTACCTTCAGTGTAGCCTTTGACTTCTTTTTGTTGGTTTTCTCCCGTTTCTTCCATTGTGATCAGTAACAGTTTCCAGTCTGCCATACTGCTGGGAAGAACTCCCAGCCCAGGGTAACAAGATGCTATTGCTTGTTTCTCAGCCTCACCAGGGGATCTGTGCTGAAATTGAAGGATTTGTTTTCATCATAGTAGTGTGCACTCAAAAAGTTCAGCCTCTCCACCAGAGTGCAAAGGGACCAATGTCCGTCTGACCTCCTTTCTGTAATTTTTGATAGCATTCAGTTTTCTGATACCACTTTAAGAAAAAATAAAAATAAATCCTATTATTCATATCCTATTATGATAATTATATAATTATCCTATTATAAATATTTTTCTCAAATTTCTAGTTTTTATAAAGATTCGTTGTTGATTTAAAATTATTACCATTGCTCTTATTGAGAATATAGGGAAAGCCTCCTGCCTCCAAAGGTTTTAACAGGGCAAGTTGAAAGCAGAGTGACACATGTGGAGCACACGGCCATGGAAGATGAGAGCCCAGCACGCAGTCCCTGCTTTCTTCATGTCTATTGGAGGGATTTTAGTCCAGCAGCAAGATTCATCATTGGTTCATTATGATATGTTTGCTCCCTCAAATACCCTTCCTCCAAAAGGCAATTAACAGGTTGTTAATTTAAATAAAACAGGTTGTTTGTGGATCAGCTTCCCAATGGGAGCGATGAGATGTTTGTATCGAGAGCAATTCTGCTGTTGCTTTATTTTTAGCAGGCCTCTGAGCTCCTGACTAATGAAATACATCATCTGTCATGCTCTGAATTTATTTTTACTGGGAGGAACATTAATGCTGAAAAGACACCAACCCTGCACTTTGATGGTCTATTAGCACATAGTCCACAGTGTTTACCTTCTAGATCATAATGTACTTCTGTGAAAGAGGCTCAGATAGCACCACTCCTGTGCCCACCAGTACTTTTCCCAGCTTGGGGGAAAAATCCCCTGAGGTGATACTGCATGTTATGGATCAGCTGGAATGAGCAATGGTTAAGGTGGGGGAGTGCAAGGGAGGCTCATCTTCAAGAAATAAAAATATCTAGTTGAAACTGGCAGCTGTAACGTGGTGATACTGGCCAAATGAAAACAGCCCTAGTCAGAGATCAGTTCAGCTAACACAGCTGCAACCAGCAAAACAGCAGAGAGCTACTCTGCGTGAGAGGGAAAAGGAGGAGCAAATTAGTCTTGGATGTCAGTAATTAACAGCTGGCTGGCAGGGGGGCATTTTGTCAGCCCAGTGGTGGGAAGCTCTTTATTACAGATGAAGTCTCAGCGTGGTCTGGGCAGGGAAACCTGCCTCTTGTCATGGTGGAAGTGAGGAAGTCTGCTCCCGTTTTGCACTGATTGATGTGCTGCAATAGGCAAATAGTGTGTTCATTCCTCATTTTCAGAAAATACATCCTTTATATAGTAGTTATGAGAAATACATCTCAGACCTCTAGCATGAGTTTATTAGGGAAATAGTACCTTTAGTACTGGGCTAGGAGTAAGATGAAAATTCTAATCATACACACATGGGAAATTTGCTTTTTAGCTTTGAAACAGATTTTGAATGCTAGAATTTTGCTTTCTAGATCAATAATTCTTTTGAGATCTCTTCCACGTGTGCAAGACTAATGTGATTGAATTTACCCAGGTTTTGCTTTTGCCTAACGTGATGTTATGGATGATAAGCTGATCAGAGTATGATTTTACCAGTTAAAATTACGGGGCTGCTTTTCCTTAGATTTTGATAAAAGATTAACAAAGTTTTATTCCTAATCTCTCAAAATATTTTGCAGAGCTTCTGTCATTGATTCCTGCTTATGAATAGGTAAAACAGCATACTGAAAGCTGCTGGGCAAAACTGTCGTGCTGAATCCTTGGCAAGTTTCAGAAAGACAAATGTGATGTTGTCAGACCATCACCCAGTACAGCTGCAGTCACCCAACAGGCCAAAAGCAAAATCCTGATTTTGGGCACCTACTTTCTCTTAAGCAAGCCTTTCCTCCTTGTAAGTAATGTCCCTGGCCTTAAAAACTCCCTTTGTTATCAGTTGCCTCTATTTGAACCACATGAGGTCCTTTTTCAGGCAGGAGTTGATTGCAAGCTAGGCAGACCTCAGTCCTCACCAGCTTACTGTCTTTCTGCAAGGCAATTTTCTCTTGGTTGGTATTACACTAAATGTACTTATAGCAAAACGTACCTTCCTGCTTGGTAGAAAGAAGGATCAAAAGCATGTAGGTGCCTTTTCAAGTCTTGCCTCATTGCTCTGACTTACTTTTATGCTTGGAAAATCCCATCATTTTCAGGACAGATTTACATCCTTGAAAGCACATTTAAGCACAAGGCTATATATCTCCAGTGATGCATCTCATGAAAGAAAGTGGTTTGGATGTAATATCAAGGATGAATTCACCTTCTGTCATCTCTTTATGAGCACATTACTTGCTGTTTCATAATTATGGAACAAAAACATTTAGCAAGCATTCTTCCTCACTGTTAACTAGCAAAAGGAGGAAAGGGACTCTGAGCAAACAGATCAAACCCAGAGGAGAAGATAGGATGGAAGGAAACAGCTGGAATTTGAGGAATGAGGGATATAGGATTTGGTTTGGCTTAGTTGCAATTGCAGCAGCACTCCATTGTAGTAGAAGATGGCTTATTTACTATTTTTTTTTTGGTTGATGTAAACTCTTTGAGAGCCAGAAGATATATATAAATAAAATACATTTTTAATCCACCATGGTATTAAAGTACTCTTTGTAGAACTGTCCAGCGCATGCCAGAAATGAGCGTTGCTGGGCACTGCTCCTTGCCAACTTGAGTCAATTCAGTGGTAGTGGAGGAGCTGCTAACATGGTCAAAAGATGGCCCTGATGCCCATCTCTTCCTTTTACATTTGGTCTCCTAAAACAGTTGAGAAACTGGCATACAAGAAGGCAGCTTGGATGATTCAGTCTGCAGGCCGACGGCCATGGTGTGTGCAGCATGTGTCACTTCTCAAGTATTGAAGCATATCGTGCTGTAGGAAAAGTCACAGACAACACGGGTGATCTTTTGTGTGTCAGGATCAGGACAATCTATGCAGTGAGGTCAGATATGGTAGCACTGAGGGCAAGCTACTTGAGTCAGGTAGATAAAAGGTTCTTTTAATTAAGGGATCTGCCAGACACAAAATACTGCTTTTAAGCCTTTGACATTCTTCTTATTTGGCTAAAGAATATTGGCTGTTTGTCAATTCTCTCTTCTTCTCTTATTTATATGATTCATAGCGCTAACACCAGATAAGTTTTCCCTTCTCTCTCTGCCTCCTTCAGTTCAAGGGATGCTTAACAAGATTTCTGGTGAACAGACACTGCAAAAGCAGTGTGCTAGGTCAACACAGCCCTCCCACTGCAATAGTGACTTCTGTCATTCAGTAGGGAGGTGCTGCCATCAATGAGATAAGTGGATAATCAGGCTGAGGTACTCTCTAAGGCTCAGCATTGCACAGAAGTGAAAATCAGTGGGAGACATCCTGTAAGAGTTGTAGTCTTTTGTAAGTCTGATGGGACTCCTGGTTTTGTACAGCTTATTTTGTAGATTGCTCAACTTTGTGGTGAGGACTTTGGTGTGGGGAATTATTTTTGTTGATGTGAACAAAGCTTGTAAAGACAAAGCTTGTATCATAAATGTTGATGGATATATATTCTAATAATTAAAAAGCTGCTTTTTTTTTTTTCCAACGTCCAGAGCACCCTGTATGTCTGCAAGGAGCTGCGGCTTCTAAGCAGAGGCCATGTATGACTCCAAAGGTTTCCTGAGCTCAAGTAGTTAGTGATGCCAGCTGGAGCTCTGGAGAGGCATTTCTCTGAGTTAGCCTGGCCAAATGCAAAAAAGTCACAAGCCTGTCTCTCAAGCCTAGCTTTAAGGCAGCCTCTGCAAATCACCAGCCTCTCATCACTGGGTCACGGCTTGCTTGTCTCTAGCACAGGGCTCAGCTCACAGCCTTTTACTGCTTAGTTTCTGCCATCAGTCTATGCCTCTAAAAGCAACTGCAGAAGCCAAGCTAGGGCACCATAAGCTTTGCTATCATGGGCAGCCTCACCTGGGGCTCACCCACACCTGCTGGCTCTAATTAAGATGAGCCCTGGTGTCATGGTTTTGTTTCTTTTGGTTTTCAGTAATCCGCATCAAAACATCATATAGTGTACTGGGAGTTAAAGTGTTAATGCTCCAATTCCAGGTACCTATCCCTGTACGGTACAGAAGTCATGGGATCTGGCCCTTCTGAGTGGGGCGGTCTCGTACTGCCTTGCAGTGAGTGCTGGAGGGTGCTTTCCTAGCCGTTCCAGGCTTTTCAGGTTTGACTCAGTCTCAGGAACTCTCTCTCTCTCCTATCTTACTTGATGTATTAGTCTCAATTTCAATTAGATTATATTATATTGTGTTACCTTGCATTCCGATATCATAGTTAGTAAAATAAGTTTTCCTCCATGGATTGTTGCCGCTGTTTTTTCTCCCTTCCTTCCTTCCCATTTTGTGGGGCTGTGGTGCGGGGGAGGGCAGGGACCTACTGCCCCCCTGTTGTGGGCATAGATTGATCCAGTCAACTCCGTGACACCTGGGCATCTAGAACTTTCTTAGAGCTGTTGTGCTGCTCCTTCTCTAGACGTGTCTCTTATATGGACCTCAGCCAGGCTGATGAAGTAAGTCTCCTTTCTTTAAGCTTGTCTCTGTCCTGTAGGTGGTATCTCTGGTTGATGTGGTTTTGTCTGTGGTCCTCTCTCCTCAGTGCTTGGCCCCTGACGTGATGTATTGCATTACCTGGCTTACCTACTTTTCATCAAAGCATTTTGGCACGGAGGTTGTCTTGCTGGTACTAACTCACCTGCTTTAGCAGTAAAATGTTGTGAAGAATATTGAATCTAGTAGGGGGGAAATATCCTTTTTCTGATAAGTCATCCATACCTTGTAGGCACTAAACAAGGTGCATCAAAGAGGATTGCATACGTGGGCTGCTGCTAAACTGTGAGCTGTTATCTTTTAGTAACGTGTCTGGAATCCCTTTGTAGCTCACAGTGCGTGTTACAATCCCCTTAACAGGGTAAGCACATTGTTGTGCAGCAGCACAGCTTCAGCAGCGCAGAGTTTTAGTGCTAGTTCACTGATAAGCCCTAATTAGTCTCATTTCATTGAAAGAATCCGTTTTAGCTTTAGTTAATGGAAATAGGACGGCATGTACTGTTTCAAGAGGTGCTTTTATGAGTATGGTGTGTACAGGACAGTGGGGGAACATTGATGGTTTCTTCTGTGATGAGGGGTGTGTGTGTTTTCATGTGACAGCTGAGTCCTGTCTGCCCATCAGCAACACAGAGACTTTGGTCCCAACACAGAGTTAAGGTGAAGGTTTTCATTCACTTTTGCAGATCACTTTGGATAAATGCACATCATGTAATTAAGAGTTAAAGCCTAGGGATCTGAAAGTACTGATCTGCGGTGCTAGCAGAAATGAATCAATGGGAGGCATTTACAAAGCTAAAACTCACAGTGGCAAAGATGGGAAAAGAAGCAATGCAACTTGAGGAAGAAGAGTTTGTTTTGTTTCCCTTGGGCTCTTGTGTGTCAAATTATTTCTAATGCAAAGTCTTTGGTGGTTTTTCTTGATCCAGATTTGTAACGATAGACGTGAAGAATTGCTTCTTTTCTCCAGTGTGTCTGGCAGGAGTCTGATTTCTGAGCATCAAAGGTCTGTGGTTGACCACTATGGTCAGAGCAGGGTTGGAATGCTGTAGTAATTAACCATGAGTTAATCATACTTACTGCAGCTCTATTGTTAGAAGGTTCTCAAGCAATAGCTAAATTCAACACAACTAAAAAGTACGAGATCTTAGCTGATATATTGCTAATGCAGTTTGGATGAGAGAGTCTAACCAGCACACAGCGAATGTTGTGAAAGTCGTGGTCAGTTGGAAGTAGAACTAAATGCAAGTCTTTGCTTACAAATGCTTCATAAGGCGTGAATGCAAACAGGGTCAGACCTCTGCAGAGGCCATAAAAACTAAAAGGAACAGCGGCATTGGGGGAAGAGAATTCTGATATCTGGCAGCTGACTAATGTCAAGTGACATCTGTTAAGTGAAAGAGTTGCACCCTTGGCTGGTGCTGGCCAGCCACACAGCTGCAGAACTAATTCTGCAAGCTGCTGTGCCACACTGGGACTGGTGTCCAGAAGCATTAAAGCAAAGAACACAAATCTGGTCAGACAACATCACTGAAGTGTCATGAAACATGAATAAGGCTGCTGTGGCCCTGCATGTGCCCAGAAATGCTCATTGAGGAATGTTTGAGCAGCTGCTCTCAAGCCTTACTTCAATGTGGGGTCAGTGACCAGCACTGGTTCTTGTTATATGTGTGCCTGCCTGTCTAATGGGTGGCTTTGGAGTGTTAATAATTTGCTCCCTGCTATGCTCTTTCTAAGGAATAATGCACTGCAAAGCTTCCTACTGACTTCTTGCCAGTGGAAGAAATAGGCTGTACTTAAGGTGATTTAATACACCAAGCTTTGGAAACCATTAGTGTCTGCAGCCCTGTTGAAACAGCACTGGCCAACACATTCTATCAGTGTCCTGCAGCTGCTCCCAAACAAGTGAGCGAACCTACTTCTGTCTGCTTATCCAGAACTGAGAGTTTGTGGCTGTTTGTATTCCTGTAATCGTGAGGCAGACGCTAAAGAGACTTTACAAAGAGAGATAGAGGAGTGAAACCAAGTGCTTTCTGCAGCTCTTGTTCCCATCAAATAATTGATGAAACAAAAGGGCAAAGAATACATCTCAAAGGCACTCTGAAATCGAAGTGCAAATCACTTGTTCAGATACACAAGAGAGCAGTAGCATGGGTGTTCCACGGATGGACATCTGCTGTTAAGCACTCTCTGGCTTGCTGAACTTGTGGCTGATGCTGAGATCCCAGTGCTGCTGTAAGAGCTAGAGATAAGAATGGCACACCAAGATGCAAATATCTGCATGGAAGTAGGGGTGTGTAGGAGGAGTCGTGCTGCTCTGCCATGAAGGCTGCTCCGAAGGGCTTTCACTACTTCTCTTCTTGTTCTGCTCCCCTCAATGAGCTATTGTTGCAATTGCTAAAGATTTCCTGTTATAATTCTCTAATTGCATCTTCTTAAAAGATTCAACCAAGCTTCAAATATTTGAGATGAAATTCACAGTGTGGAACTCTACCATGAGCTAAAAATTAGATTAAAAAAAAAAAAAAAAGTCATTTGAAGCCAATTTTTTTTTTTTTTTTTACTATTAAACTTTTTTATTTCCTTTGGCCTTGCACAGACTGGAGAGCCTACAAAGAATACAGGTGCTCTCTTGCTGAAGGGTCTCAGCTTTCTGTTGAGACAGCTAAGAAAGCTCACAGTGTCCTTTAACACTTCCAGATCTATTAATGAAAAAGAGCGAGTTAAGGCTGTGAAGTATTCAGTTCAATTTAGCTGTTCTCCCATGTATAGAGTTAAAGTGATAATGAATCGTAATGCAATTATGAATGCTATGGCTTCTGGGTACCTGGTTTGTGACACTGTTAATCACATTGGAGATGGAGAGCACTCGGCTGCAATCCAGGGCAATTTGTTACACAAGGCAGAGATGGAAGTCGTTATTCTTCTGGTGTCTCCGATGGTTAAATCTCCTCCGTCAAATGATGAAGTGTGGAATTGTTAATATGAGCTCACAGATTTTTGAAACAAAAGTTATTGTTTTTTGTTTTTTTGTTTTTTTGCACCTCGGCTGTGAAGCTGCAGATTTATTTCTAAAATCTTAATGATATTTAATATTCCCTAATATCTTCTTGGCTCTGTTCCCTCAGTAGTTTGGCCAGTGAACTAAATCTGTTGCCTGCAGTCTTGTCAGGAGCTTATATTAAGACAGCAAAGGCCAGTAATGTATTTCAATATGATACAGAGCTATCAGTATTGCAGATCTTAATACTGGAATTCAGCAAATAAGATCTGTAATTCTAATCCCAGCACTGCAGGATCACATTGCTTTTGTGGAGAGGTGACTAATGGTAGTGAAAGCAATTAATTATGAAATGGAATTATGAAGCAAATGAATTTCCAAGTGAATTAGATCACAGTTCTTTGGGCTTCTTAGTGAACCACAACCTTAATGAACAGTGTCAATGGATATCACAGACAGAAGGCTTTTAGATGTATCATATCTCAGAGCAGAATTGGATATAAATGATTCTTATTAGCTATGTATTTAGTGAATGACACCTTTTCTTCTGCTGTCGCCTTTCTGTTATGCTGTGATACCAAACCTACTTTGTGTTTCCAAAGGGAAGTAGAACTACAATAGCAATATTTTCTCTGAAAATATCTCAAGCAAAGATCTTAGTAATCACGCGTCAGTATTTTCATGTCCATTGCGTAGCAGGGCATAGTATCTCAGGCAGCCCTGAACTTGGAGGTCTGGTGCTTTGCACTAATTTTGTTGCTGTCATAACACCATGGCACCTGTAGTAAACTCTTACACTCAAGTGATCCCTTGTGAGACACCCAGGCTGTTGTCCAGGTGGAGATTTGGGCAGTGGAACACATGCCAAAGTATGAGGTTGTGAAGTGTAATAGGAAAGGCTGAGTAATGTCAGCCCCAAACTAAAGTGAGGGGCAGTAAGATGTGTAACTAGACTTGATTAGAAGCAAAGACAAAGTAACAGGAATTAACCTCAGAGTTCAAGGGTTTTTTGCAAATTTGAAAGGACCTCCCTTTGTCTACTTCCATATGAGATGGTCAGATATTCTTTGATAGGAAGTGTTTCACCTGAGCTGCTTAGAAGTGAATTTCAGTGACTTATTTCGTGCAGCGGCTCATGAAATATTCACATTGACTGACAAAAGAGCTTTCTCTGACGTATTGGCTAATGGCTGAAAGACTCAGCAACAATGATAAATGTCAGACCTGAGCTGAGCCAAGGCATCTCTAGGGACATGCTGTGGAAAGCGGTAATAGCTGGTGTCCTTTCTAATACCTTTCCTAGAGAACGGGGTGAAACTGCCTGGAGATCCTACCACTTTGAAGGGAAAAGCTTATTCAGAAGGAGGGGAAAATGGGCAGAAATCAAATCAACTTCACCCTGAGAAGAGAACTCGCACCCTGCAGAAGAGGTGGGTGGAAACAAAGATGAGGAGTGAGAGCTGGGAAGGTGTAGAAGGCAGCAGGTGCAGAAGAGAACTGAAGACCCTATGGAGCAAATCTGGTTCTTTTTTGTAAACATTAAAAAAAAAAAATCACTACAGGGAAAAAAGAAAAAAAAAAAAAGCATTGCAGCAGACAAAAGAGGAGTGAGAGGGAACAGAGGACTGTTTCAGCAGTGGTCTTCTCAATGGATCACAAAGTTGTTGCGAGTCCCTTTCTGTGCAGCACTCTCCTTGCGACAACACAACAGTTTCTGACCATTTAATTACCAGGAAAATGTTGACAGGGTGAAGGATTTTATGTGAAAAGGAAAAATTACTTGGAGAGGGTTGGAAAGGTAGGGGAAAATGAGCAGAAGTGAAGGCCTGGGGAAGAAGGGAAGGAGGGAGGCAGATGCCAAAATCTAGATCAGGCCACCAGATCTGGGTCCACTCTGGATAGGAACATCCTCCTTAAACACAATCTCTATTTTCTTTACTGTGGATGTACTGGAGGGGATCTGGGGCAGCTGTGGGGCTTGGGATTGAAGTATGAATGGCCTGGTTTGGGGTTGGAAGCCCAGCAATTGTGCTGCATGGACATTCCAAGCTCCATGGGAAGCAAGAATCCTGGCAACAATGGCACTGGGAGCTGTACAGGCTTCCTATCTTTAGGACACAAGGTGTTTGTGCTCCATGAACACACCTCAACAAATTGTGTTGGTATCATTGCAGGAGCTGGACATGATGGCCCTTGGGGGTCCCTTCCAACTCAGGATATTCTGATTGCTGAACTGCTACTTACAGCTTTTCACAGCCTTCCTGCTTGTTGTTCTTCACTGCACCTGTTTGAAAGTGTTTTGAAGATGAAATTATTTCCTGGAGGAATTCTGGTATGTTTTTTTCCCCCAACACTTCATCATTCTTATCTGCTGTATTCATTGTCAAGAAGCAGGTGTTATTTATTGTACGTATACTGAGTAATTTAAACCACTCTCTTTTTTTTTTTTTCTGGAAGTTTTGTTATTTACTAACTCCTGCCAAGTCGTGTCTTTTTACTGTTCTAGAAGTTTGACTTCATGTCCCTTTTTACTATCATCCAGATGTGTTGTTTTTTATTTTTCCCCACAGAAATTTTTCCTTAATTCCTTTCTCAATGTTTACTTGACTGAAAGGACACGATTCCACTGATTAGTCCATTTTAAGTCCCTACTTCTGTATTGAGAGAAAACAGAATGTTCTACTTTCTTTCCTTCCACCATTGGATAGCAAAGGAACCAAAGACCAGACACGAGTTGTTTGGTGCATGTCCTCTTGTAATGACACATCCGTCATATGAGCTGCATGTCAAGCCAGGCAGTAAGCTTCTTGTATTTCATGTGAATGTGGGAGTTTCCTTGCCCCTGTTATGGGGTCCTAGAGAGGACACAGAGATCAGATTATTCATCTGCCCTACAGACACCCATTTCAACGTGCCAATTATTATTGGATGCCCCTCACTGCTCTAAACACTCAGCACTCACGCATCATGTCCCAGTCTGATGTTTATCTCAGTTACAGATGTGAGGATATTGCTGATTCCTGGTGATCTTATTAGCCCTGTTATTACCATCAGTTCTTTTCTGTGGAACTGTCATCTTCCTAATTTCTCCTAATCTCATGCTTAGGCAGATTGTTATTATAAATTAAATGTAGGGGCTCTGTTTTCCCTTTCTACTCTTCAGTTCACCCCTGTGTCTTTCTAAGTGTTCTGAATTTTGTCCTAAATAGTCCTAGGAAAGTGTGTACAAATTTGCATTCAAAACAATCTTTGTGGAGATTCGCCATCACAAGAAAATCCAGTTGAGTCATTGTTAAGGAGAAATGGAGAACCCAAAAAAGAGGCTAAGAAACACCCCAGCTAACCTAATTAACCAGGGATTGTGCTTGATGAGATGACATTTCATCAATAGTGATACGAGTAGAAAACAAGAGGTAGCAATAAAAAAAAGTGAGCGGTCACAGGAAAAAGAAATCAAAGCTACAGTCATCCGCATTGTTAGATACTCATCTGAAGTGAAGGAAACAGAAATACAGGCTCAGCTGATAATGGCATCTGTGCCTGGAATGAATTAAGATATGAAAGCATCAGGAGGGAACAACATTGCTGAGAAATCTATGTATCTTGGGTTTGTTAGTGAAGTTTGGAGTCACGGTAACACTTTTGTGCTTTGCAAGAGTGCGCTTGCAGTGGCTATTCTAATTATAATATGTTCAGCTATCTCAGTCAGCAGGCACTGGGGTAAAATTGCAACTCTTCTGATATGTGTTTATTGACAGCAGTGGAGATGTGAATTTTGCTATTGTAAGAGGATTGAGTCTTAGGCCATGTAGTAGAGAGTTTGCTTCTAAATGAAAAGAATGTATTGAGAATATTGTTAATTTTTTCTAACCACAAAAATAGATGTAGATAACATGTCATCATGTCTGCTGGACCACTGATATTGTTGTAATTTGACTGCACAAAGTTAGTGTGTCATATAATATTTCTGTCAGTGTATCCTTCTATTTTCTAAGCAGATGGTGCAATCTGCCCTTTTTCTTTAGCTGAAAAAAAGACAGAGGAAAATTTCTGGCTTCTGAAATCATACAAACTCCCCATTGATATCTATGTGAAAAAAGGAAGAGCTGAGTGAGATGTTTACTGGCTTGCAATTTCTAATTTATGAGACTAAAGGCTGTTTATTGTTGGCAGTATTTATTACTTGTTTTCAGTCAGTTTAATTTGTTGTGATTTGGGGTTTGTTTGTGCTTGGACAGGAATTGTTATATTAGTCATAGTAACTGGAGAGGAAGAAACAAATGAATGTTTCGTGGAAAGGCTATGAAGCAATTTCTTCTGTAGAAGAGCTGCCTGAGGCTCATGGTATGCCCTCGAGGACAAGCTTCTGATCTACCCTTCATAGCATCTCTTGTTTTTCTGTTCTCTTTTCCCCATCTGTGAAGATGTGAGCAGCCTAGGAAAACACAGCTCCAAAAAAAAATTATTACCTTCATTTCACCTGAGACAGCAGAGTACCAAAATTACATTACTTGGAAAATAAAGATATCAATAGAGAGAGGTGCTTGTGATACTAAAGAGATGCTGCTAGAGAGGGCATACTTAAAAACAGGTGTGGTTTTCTCTTTGCAGAAGGCAACAAGAAGCGTTTTCTCAAAGAGGGGAAGAAAACAAATGCTGGAGTGACTTGTCCTTAAATCCTGGGGCAGAACAGAGTGGCGACCAGGGCTGCTTACCAGGTAGGACCAAGCAGACTTGAGTGCATGTTGTCCTGCAGTTTATAAGGAGTGAAAGAGATAGAGGTCCTTTTGGGATTTACTTTGTCTTCAGCACTGCAAATCTCCCGCGGTAACAAAGAATCATTTCTGAGACACGATTTCTCTCCCTTTGGAAAGGTATGTGGAAGGGTGGGAGCACCCCTGCTTCATTAAGGCTGTTCAGTGACAGTTCTTTGTAAGTTTAAAGGGAATGCTAAGCAGTAGGGAAACCGGTCAACTAACTCAGCAACATAAACTGGATAGACTTGTGATGAAGGGCACAGTAACTAAGATTACAACTTTTAATTCCAATGTTGGTGGGCCGCTAAAACTACAGGTGTAGCTTTTAGGAGGTTCAGCCTTGACTTTGTAACTGATAAGAGGAGGGAAGCAAGATGAATAGCAGGGATGTGGAGTACTTGAGTGGGAACTGTCAAGCTATGCAAAATATATACATACACACAATTTCAGTCGCCTTGACTTGGAAGCACTTAAATCTGAGTATGTTATCACGAACAGCACTAACCATAAAAGGGTGTTGGTGATCAAAGATGCCTTGTGGGTGCTTGTGCCATCAATAACGCTGTGTGTCTGTAGGAATTAGTATGTATTTACATGCAGAGTGACTCGGTCTCACCCTTTGATTTGATTGAGCCCTGCTTCTGAAATAGCTAATAAATCAAGAGGAAGGGGAATACAATCTGCTGGTGTGGATGTGCTGCTCATTTCAAGTGCGTCAGGCTGTGGCCTCAGCAGAGGCGCAAAGACTGCGATTACCTGAAACATTGTGCTGCTTTGTGCATGCTAGGTAAGGCAGAGGGAATAGTGGAACTTGGCAATTGCTGCCATGGATCGAATGCATAACAGTTCTACCCTTCCTAAGGGAAGATTCCACATGTTGGCGTATAAATACTATTTTATGTGCACAAATAGACCTAGGGCAAAGAGAAATATCCTAGCTTACATTCTGGTGGAGAACAGAACATTTAATTCTTTCTGAAAGCAGAGGTAGCTTTGCACATACAGATTTTCCTTTTCCTAGCTTTCATTCTTAAGGATATAAATGCTTGTGTTAGCCAAACCACACCATGCTAACATTGTACTTACACTTTAACTTTAGGTGACTGTAATAGAAAATAGCCCTGCAGGTTGCTTTTTGAATATTCCCTCACAATTAAAAATAGAAAAGTTTTAAAAAGAGCAAAAATCAGGAAGGAGTGCCTATAGTTTTTCCTGCTGAGGAGCTGGATGGAGCGGGATAAGCCTACACCTGTTGCCCATGCTGCAGTGACCCAAAATGTTGAGCAGGAGTGTGGTCCCATGCAACGCTCACACAGCTGATTTCTTCCGAAAACCAGGGCTACAAGCAGCTACGCTGCTATTGCCAAAATGCAATTCCTGTTTTATTTTACCCCTTGATGGGTAAAATATGATTGCATTCTGCTGAACCCACGGGAGCAAACTGGGACGGTGTGTCTGAAATCTGTGTGTATGTTCAGGCACATTTTTCCATCCAGCAGCTAGACTCATTTACAGTATATGACATTACCTTGGAGCTCGCTGGACATAAATTGACAGTTAAGCATAGCTGTGGGCTACTGCTTTTGGTGCACAGTTGCAGTAAATAATTTAGAGTAATTTCTTTAGCTATTTTGTTATGTTGGTTTTTTAACATTTGTAAACCATTTAAAATGAAAAGACATACTGGGGAGTTTGTTATGAACGTGCCTCAAGATGCCATTTAAAATAATTGTGGTGCTTCAGCCCTGCACAAACCTTTCACAGCGAGAAGATAAATGCACTTTATTAAACAGGAAACATTCACAGTGAAAGTCAACATTTAAATGACTGCAGGAAACAAAATAGAAATCACTTCTTTTGAAATTCACTACTGTTGGTGGAAACAGAGCCTTCACTGCAGCTCAGTTTTGACTGAAGCATTGGATACTGAACTCAAGAGTTAACAATAGGTGAAATTTGCAGTAAAAATAAAAAATACTAATGCTAATGGATAGATTATGGTAGCCATATCTTTATATATATATATATATATATATTATGGCAAGAAGTCATTTTTTGTATAAAATGGCTTGCAAATGTGAAAGCAGTTGTAAAAAGCAAAAAGCAGAATTTGCCACATTAGTTTGCTGGGAATACTGGGAATTACAGCACTGCTGTGGAGGTGACAAGAACAAGATTGCTCAAGCAAGCACAGGAAAAATGCATGTGGAAAGTTGTGAACAAAAGCAGTGAGTCCAGCCTTGAGCTAGGAGAAGGTTGAGCTTGAAGTTAGAGAAAGCAAAAGATAGTGTCAAAACAGAAATTGTACGATGTTAGAGCAAAGAGCGGATGGGTGAGGTGGAAGGGGATGTGCGATATAAGCGATGACAAAAGGGTAAATTGGTACAGACACCGTAAGACAGCTGGGAATATGTAACTTGGGCACAGTCTGTACGGATGTGAAGCCAGAGCTGGAAGACAAGGGAAATGCAGATAGCAAGTGACATGTTGTGTTCCCTTTCCCAGTTTGCAAGGACAACGGGTACAGCAGTGACAGCCAGGGCCAGGATTCAGCAACGGGAGCAGCATAGGCATCTGCAGCTTGGCCAGATCCTTCCCCTGGTGGGTGTGACTGGTGGTAGCCACTCCAGTGGAGTGGACTCCAACAGGAGAAGCCTTATACCATGTGCCTGACTGCCATCAGACTATTGAAAGGTTCCTCTGTCCCATTATCTCCTGAGCAGATGGCACTGTAACAACCACTTATAGAATCGTAGAATGCATTCAGTTGGAAGGGACATCAGAGCCCCCCCCAACCCCTGCCATGGGCTGGCTGCCCCCCACCAGCTCAGGCTGCCCAGGGCCCATCCAACCTGGCCTTGGGCATCTCCAGGGTTGGGGCACCCACAGCTCTCTGGGCAGCAGTGCCAGGGCTTCACCACCCTCTGAGTGAAGAATTACCCTAGCATCTAACCTAAATCTCCCCACTTTTTGTTTAAAGCCATTCTCTCTTGTCCTCTTGCTATCTGACCATGTAAAAAGTTGCTTTGAGACAATGAATGTGAAGTCAATTATAACTGTTTTGCTTTTGTCAGATAGTAGGTTCTTCTCAATCGCAGTGTAGTTTAGGGTGCAATCACTTTTTGTGTTTCAGACAGGCTGTTTGCAGCACAAGCCTAAGATAAAAACTGCTCCTTGAAAAAAAAAACTTCTGTGTTCAGGTTGAGTCAGAGCAGGAGGCCATCAAATAATGCTGTGTTAAGCACCAAGTGATGTTTTCTTGCTTTGAAAAGCAAAGGCCACAGTGTCAGGAGCAAAACTCTGTGTGATGGTGCCCCAAAGTCGAGCATGTCTGCTTTGGTTCAAGGGTGGCAAGAGGCAAGGTCTCCTGGGGCAGTGTGGCTCTTCCAAAACAGGACCTCCCCTTGCCAGAGACCTCGGCATTGCTGCCCTGTTCCAGTATTGTCTGTGCTATGTATTTATTTCAGGCTGCACAATCCTGACATTTTGGCTTTCTTAAGCCATGCCACTCCAGAGTACTGAGGACTACAGCCTTGTTGTTGCTCAGTATCACTGCTGGTGTCTCTTGCATTAATTTGGGAGGATGCTGGTACTTCACCAGCTGCAAAACGCTTTAAATTGACCCCAGGATCTATTTGCATAATGATCTGATCCATTTAGTGCTAAAATCAGTAGCAGTCTCCTTGGAAGTTAATAGCCCATTTGGGCTCTTTGTGCACCTTGTTAACTTCATGAAGGCACACAGCAGAAGACATTCTGTGTTTGTGTTTGTAGTCTCAAGCTGCATAATTTGTTGTGACACAAATGGTTTCTGTTGTAACATATCGGCTGTTTTCAGCATTCTGGGAGATTGATGATTAGCAAGTATTCACAGAGCAACTTGTGTTTTAGTCTAATCAGGGAAACAAGTAATTATTTTTCTCAAGAGTGGAACAGTGATTTGAGTGTTTTCATAGTGTGACAGGCACCTTGATAAACCCAATTAGTGAAAGACTTGTATTCTAGTATTCTACATTCTTCACATTTTTGACTTTTTTTTCTTTCTTTTCTTTTCTTTTTTTTTTTTTAATTCCCAAAGACACAATTTTTGCCTTTTTGTCTCTCTGGGGATTCTTAACAAAGAAGAGAAACTGCGGTGTTACTGCTGGGAGGATTTTTCCTGATCTTGGGGGAATCCATTCTGGAAGCTTGATCCAAATGATAGCTGCCTCCAGTTACCACTCTGCACGTTGCTGTGGGTATTTGGTTACAATCAAGACTGGAGGTTTGATGACAGCCGAAAGTACCAGCAAGGAAACCTCAGGTGGTTCAGGCTACAGCAGCACAGGTGCAGGATAACCTGGATGTAAGTCAGCAGAACACTTACAGGGCTAATTAGGAATCATGACCTTGAAAAGACATTTTCCAGTACTGTTCACTTTGGTTGAAGCTAGAGACAGAGGGAAGGTATGCACTTCCCATTATGAGTGCTAGTCCTAAGTTTTCCAAAAGTGCCAAGTATGGTGGCTTTGAAAAGTATTTTAGAGAGTTGACAAAGTGTTTGAAGCAGATGATTCATAACAGGCTGTACTAAAACAAACAAACAAACAAAAACCCAATCGGAGTGGTCATTAATTTGTGAGGTGAGCAGGCAGCACTCACCAAGCAAGTGGTGCACTGCCTGTTTCTCAGCCTGCCTCCAAACATCTACACACCTCAGAAGCAAATGTAGTGTTATGCTCCCTAAGTGACCTCCTGCTCTGCACTGCAGGAGAATGATGGTGATGTTACAGACTGGAATGGAGTAGGGGAAGGTGAGTTAATGGAAGGTGAAATCCCATGCTTAAAACTACTTCTGATGTGCTTTCTTTGTGAAGCCCTGCAAACCCACGGGGTGGCCTTTCTCTTTTCATTCCTCTGCCTGTATGCTTGGCTGAACCCCAGTGACTGAGCTGCAAGAAAGACCTTACAATTTGCTGGGATGGAGGAGCATCCAGAGAGCCTGGGAGACACCCGATGTCCCCAGGCACTGATGTACCCTCTCTAATACCCACAGATGAGTCAAGCAAGGCTCATCTTTCCCTCAAGTTCTGAAATAGCCATGGGAGCCCTTCATGGCAAGCTGCCCATGGCAGGAACCAGTCAGAACATGCTTCTTCCTGATGCAGGCAATCAAGGAAGAGATGAACAGGAGACTTTGCAAATGTCTTTATAATAAGGAAAACTTGGGATTTATGGTGCTAACTAATGTTTTCAGCAATATGCGTCAACCTGATTAATTTCTTTCTAAATTTATAGCTTGCATGTCCTTTAATCTATCTTGTGCCATAGCAACAATAACAAGCTGATTGCTGTACCATTTCAATCAGCATCAGTGGCAGTGAACAGATGTATCACTGCCTCAACAATAGCATAGGTTTTGTTACTTAGGCCTTTTACTCAAGTCACAGACATTATCTTTTTGTTTTCTGAACTTCTGGTGAAGGAGAGCTAACAAAGTGCTATATAATGCTTTGTGTTTAAGGGAACTTGTGGTAAGGAGGATTGAAAAGCAATACAAGCAGAAAGGGAAATAATCTTCTTTTCAGCTCTCATTCCTTCATTTGTCCTTCTACATCCATTACTATGCTATAACATATCCTCCTTCATTTTCAATGAAAAGAAATCAGAGTAATGGAAGAAAACATCACCCATGTGCCTGGTGTTTTCTTGTTGCACTTTGTTTACTTGTGTTTTCAGCTTTTTTTTGTTAGATAATTTTGTTGCAGTTGGTGAGTTCTCAGTTTCCTGTTCCCCAGACGCATCTCCCTGGTTTATTTCTCCCTATCTGGGTTTCAGTTTGTTGCTAGACTGCCCTTGACAGATCTGTGAGGCTGAGTGGTTGTCCAGAAAGACAGTGTAGGTTTCCAGAATTGCTTTTTGAATTAGAAGCTGCCTGGTCTGTTTTCATGAAGATACACTGAGGACATGATCCTGTAGAAATCAGCCTGGCTCAGTACCTTTCATTACGTATTTGCTATCAGTGAATTCAAATATCCTATCTAGTTTTATTAAGTTCCAGAATTCCAGGGCAGGATTTTTAGCCGTTCTTTGCTGAATATTCAAGGGAAGAAAAAAGAAAAATCTTTGGTAAGTGTTTAAGATCTCCTTTTCTCAGTGCTTTGAGTGTGTAGTGCTTAGTTTCAGGTCTGTGTATTCAGATCCAGACCAAATATTGCTGAGAAGGAGCATCTGCCATGAACTCTGTGAGGCAAGCAGGCACCTCCGTGCATGGGAGCCATTAGGAGAAAATCACTGTTTGCTAATGGTCAGACCATGGTTTCCTTTGCAGAATAAAGGAGGGATAGCTGCTCTGGCCCATGGCAGGGAGGGGTCTGCTGTGCACACCGTGGTGCTGCCTGGCCTCCATCCCATCCTTTTTTTGGTCCTTGGGGGCAGGAGGAACTTGTTGCACTTGAATGTTAGTTTAACCCAGAGAATAGGTGATTTTATTAGCTGTAAGGACCAGAGATAGCTTTTTGGATTTGACCATGCTGGAATGCGTGTGACTTGTTGTCCTGCTTCTCTTCCTTTATGAAGGTGGCTGAAGGCATCACCTGCCTGTGTACGAGGCTGTCACCAAGCCACCCCAAGGACAAGGGCAGGAGAGCACTGGGGCCTTCGTTGTCCCACTCTCCTCTTCCCAGCTGTTCCTGGTCCTGTGTGTCGGGTTGGACATCCCATCACCATTGCTTCTGAGACACAGTGAGCTCTATGTCTTCATCTCCATGAGCAGCACTCCCCAAACTGCCAGGCTGGCATAGCCAGACACCTGTCATACCACCCCACCACTGAGATTTCCCATCTGGACCCTTTTCCAGGCTGCTCTTATTGCCCTTCCCTAGTTCTGCTGTTTCATTCATTCAAGTTGTAGTCTTCATTTCCCCAGAGATCTCCTCGCACTCCTGCTTTCATTGTTCTGTCTGTTGCAGAAATGCAGATTATCGTCTCAAGGGCTCAAGTAGAGTCCAAATTCACTCTGACTTCATTCCTCAGGTTGGTTTGTTTGTTTCTTTTCATAAGAAACCAACCAAGCACTCTATCAGAAAACTCATCTTCCTACTCAGTTTCTTCTGGGTGAAAGGAAAGGCCATGTGGTTTATCAACCACACCACATCTTCTATCTTCCCTTGTATTACAGATTCTCTGGGGAAAAAATTGTCTTTTTTCTCTTTCTTCTCTATTGTAAAGTATTGGCCCCATCAAAATTAGTTATTGATTGCAGTGTTTTTCCCTAGAAAAGGCAATGACAGAAACTTTAAGCTTGCATGGAAAAATTGGGGTTGAAAAATGAAGTTTCTGGGAGACATTCTGAAAGATAAGACATGTTCAGATGAGTTAGTTTTTGTTCTGCAGTACCAAGAAAATGGAGGTAATATTTTACTTAAGGTCTTCTGAATCCTAACAAACAAATGTTATTTCTATAAGGAGAAAAGAGATGCTTCTGATTTTCATCAGTTTTTGGATGAAAAACATGCAAACATATGGGTATACCTCCAAAAAATCCTGTCCTCCTAAATCAACCATATTATTCAGTAACAATGTAGAGACATGGGGGATTTAAGGTAGCTGTAGGTAGTGGTCTACCTACCTAAAGCAACTGTTATCTTCCAGAGATCTCATGCTTTTGATGATCCATTGTCCCTTTGCTGCATTGTGCGTTGTTCAGAAAAAGAAACAAGTGAACAAAAGCAAGTGGCTAGATTAAGACTAAAGTAGAAAAATAAAAATAAAGAAATAAAACCAAAACCCAGAGTATTTACCCAGTTTTCATCTTCGATCTTCTATTTTACTCTTTTACAATGGTGTGCTTTTTTTCTTTTTCTTTTTCTTTTTTTTTTTCCTGAATGATGGCCAAAATGACAGGAAAAAAAAAGTAGCTTGGCTTCTTAGAGTTTGTCTAATGCTGCAATTTCACAGCTTACTATAGCTATAGACTTGCTAGGAAAAGCAGGCCAGAAAAGTAAAGCTGGTTTTATTTTTGTTTATGATTGCCATGGAGAGTTGTTGGTGTTCTTTCCCTTGATTCCTCGTGGTATGCCCAGTTCTCAGTAATTCTGTGCTGGCCTGACTTCACAGGGACAGCTCAGCAAAGGATCTGTCCCCAATGTCTATTAAATTCATGGTGTTGACCTGAGCTTGCTGTGTGTCCTGAGCAGTGCAGCATGTACACAGCTTCACAGCTGCACGTTCATCTTCATCAGGGGTTGCCCCAACCTCGGCGATGTTGGGTCTCCTTGACCAGAAGCAGCACATTTTGTTCAGTACATCTACTGTTGCAAGAACGACAAAGTCCATCTTGTTTCAGAGCAAATTCTCTGTAGGAATCACGTGTTACTTCTGTCAGATGCTGGTGCTTTTGGCACAAGATCTCAAACGCACGGCCTGTTCCTGCTGTTGGACTACAGCCCTCTGGTGGTACATGACCACTGCTTAAGCACAGAGCTGAAACAGCCCTGGGCCCTGATCTTTCTGGTGCTGCGTGCAGGGATAGCAATATCTCTGCTCTCTAAGTTCATACATGAAACATGGCACAGCTATTTTCTAAATTCCCTTAGAGACAGCTGCCCTGATTTGGTGTCAGGAAGAACAGCATCTGGACAAACCTCCTGTTTTTGACAGCAGTAGTATTTAGTGTTATGTGGTCCACTGGGCTAGGCATGGTGCCCTTTGCTTCACTCAGGGTAAAAATAAACAGGCTGAAGTCAGCATCCAGCTCTGCTGCAGTGTGCTGGACATCATCCACTAGAGATCAATTTCTAAAGCAAATAGGAAGACTGCACATAAAGGTGCTTACAGGCGGGAGTGTGTGGCTCTGACAGGATTGGGAGAGGTCTCAGAAGTCACTGTCAGGGCCCTGGGGGCACTAAGGGGTCCCCTTGTTGTGTCCCCCTGGAAATCAGCAGCAAGCTCTCATCATTCCTATGGCTGGATGAATGAAACCTCTCTCAGCCCTGAGTGGTGTTTGCTTAGTCTGATCTGTAAGTGCTTCAGTGACAGATTTTGCAGCCTTTTATTCTGGTGCTTCATTATTCATCCTGTTAGACCACTTTCTGCATAACTCGTTTGTATCTTAGATTACACAGTTTAAACCCATTATTTCTTGTTCTATTCTATTCACTATGGATGTGGAAAAGAAACCTTTTTTTTTTTTCCCCCTATATAATGGACTCTTTCTTATTTGAAGTTACATCCCTTTGAGTCTTCCTTAAAGCTAATCAGCCTCAATTCATCTCATCTCTCTCATTAGTCATGTTCATGTTCACGGAGAAGATGTGCCCTGAATGCCTTGCACCACCGCTCTTTTCAGCCATGCGATGTGACGTGGCCTTTTGAGCATCAATTCTCTACATGAAGAATAACCTCAATTCTCAGCATGAAAAATAATCTCAATTTCTGCCTAATGAGACCTTGCCATGAAATGCGCATTTGGAATTTCATTAGCATGCCCTGCTCTGAAGTTTCATTCTGGACAACAGGAACAGGATACTTTGGGCTATTAGTGTCAGGCTCTGAATAAAACAAAGCAACTTCAAAGGACAGCAAGAGAGAACAGAGTGTAAAGCCCTACACTGTGGGCTGGGATCAGTTCATGTCAGCTAAGTAGGCAGACCAATGAGCTGTCATGGTCTTACTGAGAAAATAGCAGGAAGAGGTTTTGTTTGGATGGTTGTGTTGTGTTTTGTGTGTTTGATTTAAATTGGTTTGATTTAGCATGAGAAACTTGTGTTGGTGGAGCTAAATAGCAAGGAGTGCAAGCAGGTTGGTGGCATTGGTAAAATATGCTGATGTTGTACATAAAGGTTATAGCCAATTTAGATTGAGAGGGAGTTCATGGCAATACAAGCAATTAAAGAGGAAGCAAAGCACCCACTGCATCAGGGCTTTATTGAGCTGTGCAGCAGTAGGTAAACATTTGCTCTGGGGCGATAATGATGTATCATAGAACACATTTAGAATGTAAAGAGCCAGCCTTCAGATTTTGTTCTCGCAGGAACAAGACACGTACCCTGGGAACAAAGAAGGAAAGATAGGAATCATTTCTTATTGTTACTTTTTATTGATATTGTGGGCAATGGGTAAAAATCTCTATATATAAGTGATTTTTTGATACATGCACACTGATAAAAATCTAGGAAGCTTCCAAGCAGCAATTTGCCAGACGTTTCATTAATGTTTATTGATAATCTTTTGGTTTTTGAGCCATCACTTAAGCAAAAAACAGCCTTTAGGATCCCTTTGTATGAAATTCACCTTGGTGGTCCATTAGATGAGCCAAGTAATTTGTGCGCAGCAGGAGTAGATTGATTTTTCCGTGTTGCTTTTGACATTCTTGGTTTCAAAAGAAACAGGGTAACATCTGCAGTCTAGGCCAAGCTGTTTTTGTCTTTCAGGTTGTGTCATTCTGGTTTGCTGCATTGGATTGACCGTGAGCTCTCTGGAGGCCAGAATGTCTCCTCATGCTCCCTCACTGAAAGTCAGAGCCTCTGTCACAGGAAGCCATGAGCACAGAGCATGAGCCATGCATACTTGCTTCGCCCACAGTAAAGCAATGTTTGCAGCAAGCCAGCAGAGAAACAACCCAAGGTGAGACTTTACTGAGTCAGGAATCCGACATGGAGAAATGCAGCCTGTAGCAGAACATGACATTTTTGTGTTTATTGCCTAGGGAGTTAAGGTTCATGCCTAGTGTGGAGTCAGCACTGCTTCCAGCCTCACGAGGAGGACTGGGAGAGTTCCCTCAAAGGCTATTTCTGTTCTGATAGGATACGTAAGGGATGTGGTTTAGTGCTAACGGATAAGGTTTAGTGAGGAGATACTGGTGGTAGGTGAGCAGTTGGCTGGGATGATCTCAGGGGTCTTTTCCAGCCTTGGTAATTCTATGATTCTAAAGCTTAAAAATCTCTTGCCATAAAAGTATGGTGCCCACAGTCCAGCAGAATCTGCTTTCTGATCTCTTCTGGAAGACTAACTCTGTAAAAACATCAGCAGCTGCTGCATTGTTTGGCTGGGCAGGCTTGTCTCGCCACAGAGCTGCAAATATTTGCATGTTGGTGCTGTGTGGAAGGCTTTGCTTTCTGTGCAACATGCAGATGCAAATATATATAGATTTCTTTATAACTATCTTTTTTATTGTTTAACTATTTCAGAGGCTGTGTACAGAGGTGAATGATATGTGCACAAACCCTACTTTGATTTTCTGAAAGATCGTTTGATCTTTCCCTATTTACATTTCCAAATAACGTGAAGCAGAATAGGGAAGATGCAGAAAACCTCTAATGGGCTTTTTATTACTCTAGATACAGATTTGATTAAAGAGCAGCTGAATTTCAGAATTACCTGAGCACCCAGCATCTTTCTTTTCTGTTAAGGTTTCAAGATATACGATCTAAATATCCATACTAGATGTGTCCATTGAAAAATGAAAAAGTGACTTAAATGTAAATGAATTATTAACAGATGTCAATATTGGGCTGTCCTGGTGTTGGGCTTCTTGGCTGTGTGAGCACTTCTGGAGGAACAAAAAACTGAAGAGGTAAAGACTTCAAAAGAAAAAGTTACAGGAAGTACATCTATCTCTATTAGAGAAACTAGAGACTCTCTGGGAATGGTGGCATGTGAGGGGGGTTAAAGGGATGGGAGGGAGGGATGGTGATTCTCCATGAGGTAACTTACTGTCTGCCACGCCATGAAAGGACATTGCACTTAGCTATGCCTGAGTTGGACTACCAATTCTATAAAGTATGACTGTGATCCTCCTGCTTTCATGGCTCTTGTGCTTGGTAAACTTACTGCACAGGAAAGGCTGATGTGATGAAGTATGAGGTGAGAACCAAATGGCCAAATTTTTTACCTGGAGCAGGAGCCATGCTGACTTTTTTATATACCATAATGTAATCCCAAACAACTGCAAAACTGCCAAGTAACAAAAATCAAGCTGTTCCATCCGCTCAGACCAAAATCCTGGCTCAGCGGGAAGCCTGTACACAGTGCCTGGAGACAACAACAAGGGACAAAGCTCTCCCCTGCAACACAGCCAGGACGGGCTTTGAACTCAGCCTCTGAAACTGCAAAGCGCTCATTTTGTTGTCCATGGATAATCCACCAGGCAAAAGCTGGACATTGCTCTCTTTTATTCTGCCTATGCAATTGCAACACTCGAAAAGAAAGCTCTTCTGAACTGCTGACGCCTGGACGGGCAGCCCCAAGGCGGGGCCATGGGGATTTATTTAGTTCACTGCTGCAGATGATGCCTTTAGTGCCACAAACTGCCCTGGAAGCAACTCCTAATCATCTGGGGGGTGATTATGGTCAATTCTTCTTCCCCAAACCCCCCAGATACAAATCAGATCCAAACTGGAGAGACAGGCAGGCACGGAAGAGGGGACACCGGCACCACACAGCCCCCCCGAAGCCATGTACAGGAGCAGCTTCCTCCGCGAGGTTCGCAAGGAAAAGTACGAGCGCTCGGACGCCTACGATGAGCTGCGGGGCTCCCCCGAATTTGACAGCTTGGCCCAAGCCCAAGGCCTGGAGAACCTGCAGGAACTCAACGAGCGCTTTGCCAGCTACATCAACAGGGCGCGCGTGCTGGAGCAGCGCAACACCATCCTGCGCAAGCAGCTGGAGACCTTCCAGCGCATGGATGAGCTGGTGGGCTTGGACGAAGCCTTCGCTGGGCAGATCGAGTTCAACCGCCAACGAATGCGGGAGCTGGCGTCCGACCGGGCCAAGCTGGAGCGGGAGGAGAAGGACGCCCAGCGCATGCTTGATGAGTATCGCAACAAGTAAGGCTGGAGGAGGGAGGGAGGAGGTAGTATTGCTTCTGTAGTTGTGTCCTAAGGATAGGTTTGGTCGCTGGCTGCTTCTCTTGCATGGTGATGTCTCTCCTCATGTTTCAGACTTGCAGCCAGGGATAGCATGCAGTGTGTAGGGAGCACCGGCTCTGCTCTTCATGCTGTCCCTACTACCAGGGGGGCAATGTTCCTTCACCATGGCACACGCTGTCATTTCTTAGCTTTAGCAGTGCTGTGCTCTGAGCTGCCAACAGGGAAAAGACCAATTAGAAAACCATCCTGGCACAAAATGAGCCAAGTGTCTGAATAGCAGAGTTACAAGACTCCAAACACTTCCTGAAATGTTTAGGACATCTCTAAGAAACTGTTATTATTTACAGGTGTTGTAAATCACCTGGACCAGACTCTATGGATGCAGGATGAAAAGAGAAAATAATTATTTTTCTTGGTATGTGAGAGGGATTTGCCTAGTTAACTTCCTTTTTTTCCTTGCGTCCCAATATTTCTGGCACGTGCTACTTAAGCAATACCTGTGAGAAAATTTTCCTCAAACTTCATTTCTCTTTAGATTCATTGGTACTTTAAATAAGAGCAGGAGAACTAGGGGCTGAAGCATGCAAGAGCCTCCAGACACACGTAGTCCCTTATCTTTAGCAGTAGCCAGTTTTGGCCATGTGGCCTAATTACTTCTACAACAAGACCTGGAGAATGTTGCTGATAAAAGGGCCGATGATGGAAAAAAAGGGAAAATTTGGCAGCAGTATACAAGCTGAAGTAAAACTTTTCACTTCCCCACCAAAGGATGAGAGAAGAACACCATGTAAGCTACTTTGAGTTAGAAACACTTCTTATTGACAAGGATAGGAAGGAGGCAAATGAAGTATTTTCAAGAAACAGTCTTGATAGAAACAAAGCTGCTCCCAGGCAGTGCCCACTGGACTCACCAAAAACATTTTTAAGAAGGGAGGAGGTGAATCAGCTGGAGCAGCACTGTCTTGCTGCTGCAGAAATATGAGTCACTCGACATTTCATCCCTTGTCACCGCCACAGACTTTGGCCTGACCTTAGCCAAATCACATAGTTTTTCAGTCTGTTCCACTACGGATTTCCCACTCATCTGGACTGGTAAGTATAAGACTGCTTGAATTTCCCTTCAGTTTCTACAATTGTCTCTGTTTGTTTGGGTTTTCTTTGAACAATTGGGAAGAGCCAGAAAGCAGGTGTGAAACAATTGGCAATGTGACAGTCTGCATCTTGATGCTGTAGTTTGATGATCCATCGCTCCCAGCAGCCATAACCACCCTAACACGTGCTCATCCTGCCCTCCCGAGCCCACCATGCTGCTCTACAGTGCTGCCAAAGCTGTTCATGGGGCAAAAAATGAGCCAGCCAAAATAAATAAATATCAATATCTCCAACCCAGTACCAGTGAGCTGCCACACAAAGAGCTCGTGGGAGCTGTGGCACAAATAAATTCCTAACCCTCATCTCTGTTTCTGATCTGCAACAGCAGAGAACAACCCATGCAGGTGCACTGAGGCTTAATGCTGGAAGTGGTCAGAAATTCATGACTCCCTGGCTGTGAGTCAATGAGTAATGAGTGCCAGATTAGGCTGTTCTGTATTCCAATAGCCAAGAGCAGGAAATTCAGCTAAGAGCCAATGGTGTAATTTAACTGTCAACTTTGATACTTTTTTGTATGTTTTAATTAAGCAGTGTCTATGAGATTTTAACTAAACTTAGTGCCAGCTGTGTATTAGTTAAAAATATGTGCAAAATGGATAGAAATACCTTTTGATAGATTCCTGCATCCAACTGCATGCTTTGTGGATTAGTGACCTGTACAGCTCCCCATCAGCAGGATCTGACACAGCATCACTTGCCTTTTGTTAGCGCTGTTTTGCATAGGTTGTGAATGAGTGGGCAAGAATGCAAGGCTCTGGAGGTCATAAATACTCATAGAAAGCACTTTGCTTTTAGAAAATGAGATTTAGGACCTGGTACAGTGGTAGTTAATGATTATTCAGAAAAATTAGTTGGTATCTCATCACACTGCCCTGGGATGTTCACTCAGTAGCAGTAAAAAAGAAACTCTGGGATAATCAAAGGCAATTTGGTCAAAAAGCAGCCACTGCCATTCCATTGCAATGGCCTTCTATATCTGTAGCTTTAAACTTTAAATTTCTGTTGGCTTGGTTGCAGCCAAGGGACTTGATTTAGCGGAGGCTTGTTAAAGTAGTATGGTTAGGTTGTGGTTGGACTCGATGATCTTTGAGGTCTTTTTCGACCTGAACAATTCTAAGGTGAATTTGGGCTTTGTTTTTCGCCTTTTGGAAGCTGTTGAACTTGACTTGCAGAACAGGTGTGAAAGCTTTTCAAAGACTGGTTGGATTTAAAACAAGGTCAGTGCCCCAGCACTATGCACCCTCAGTGCTCACCTCACAGCCATCCGTGCCTGTGCTTTCTGCTCCCCAAATATGGAGTGATAACCATCTGTGCTGTGTTGGGGCTGTGGAAGAAGAAATCGGAGCTCCTGCTTTGCAGTGCTCCAACACTCCTACCTGCTTATGCCTTCAGTCAGCAGCACAGCGTAGGGGAACATTTTGGAACATAAAGCACTGACTTCTGTGCTAGGATTGATAACATCTCCTAGAGAGTAATCATAGAATCATATCATAGAATCATAGAATGGCCTGGGTTGAAAAGGACCAAAATGATCATCTAGTTTTAACCCCCGTGCTACGTGCAGGGTTGCCAACCACCAGACCAGGCTGCCCATATCCAGCCATATCCAGCCACATCCAGCCTGGCCTTGAATGCCTCCAGGAATGGGGTATCCACAACCTCCTTGGGCAACCTGTTCCAGTGTGTCTGTGCTTTTCACTAAGGCAAAGAGTTTTAGCTCTCACAACACGTTCTTTTGCTCACATTCACCATTAGAGAAATAGATTTATAATACATACAGTACACCCTGGGACCACCTTGTCTGTAAAATCAGAGGTATGTGAACCACTGGAAAGTATATCCTAGGTTTAAATTTATTTTTAAATCCTCTGTAGGCACGTCCATAGCTTTTCACATCAATGTGAATAGTTCAGATTGTGCCAGAGGAGAATTTGTTCCCTTGAAGTTAGAAAAAAGCACAGTGAGGAACTGTTTGGATGCAACTCACCAAAGGGCTAATTACGCTAATTTTTATAGAGCATCGTTATTACAGCAGCAGTACATCTGTTTGTGGGAAAGGACTGCATTTCTCTCTCTGTGATATCTGGAAAGATGCTGAAAACCAGATTTTAGCACCCTTGACTGAGCGGAATTAATTAATTTCAGGAATTAAAAGTCTTGCTAATCGATAATTCCATTTAAAATTCATTCAGTGCTAATATTGTGGGTTTTGCACGCTGTGTGATTCCCTGGAAATCACCAGACACAGAAATGGGCACTTGGTTCTCCTACCTGCACAGTGATGCTCAGACAAGCTGACATGCGATGGGGCTGCAGCATAGAAACTACACCGATAAGGGGAAATGAAAGCAGGTACCACAACACCAGGGCTGGGACCTGGCTGAGCTACTGATGGCTGATGAACACTGGCAAAGCTGTCTTCAAGCCTTGTCAGCAGGGGTTGTCTCTGCACTGCTGCCTCTACTCTGGCCGTAGTTTTATCCTACAGGTGAGGAGGCCCTGTCTGCCTCCACACACTCCTCAGAGGGCTGAAATCTTGCACTTTGGTAGCAGCTCTGTAATAATGCAGGTAGCAATCTGCTCACAAATCAGCAGAGCAGAGCCCACACATGGCTCGTCCCAGCCTTCAGGGCATGAAATACAATCCTTATTAGCTTGTCTGTCATCCTCATAGGACTGGCGTTTTGCAGTTTGTGCTCTCTTTGGTGCTCAAATGACTGCTGTTTCTGTTGAGAAAAGGCTAGTGAAATGCCTCGGGGAAACTTATACCTAGTAGTAAAGTTTTGTCTTGCCTTGTGATGTGCCGAGAAGCTTCTTGTATTGCTGGAAGAAACTCAGTAGGGATCAACAGAGAGGCATCATTCCCATATCTCTGTATATTAAAGGCACAAACTTGACACCAAATTGAGTCTCTGTCCGTTGAACCTCACTGTGATGTATTGTGATTGTTTTCTCTGTGGAGAGAAGACAGCCCTTGCATTGCATCAGAGACAAGGTGTGCATGAGAGAGGCCTTCCCTGCCACATCTTTCAGGAACAGTCTCGGCCTGGCAGCAGAAGATGGGAAAAGTTGTTTGCAGCATTGTTTTCCAGCAGAGAATTAAGCCCAGAGTCAGGCTTCCCTCCTGCATAGCCGTTGGTCACACAGGGCTGATGCCTGTAGCTGTGCAAGGGCTCAAGATATCTGTAAGTACTCCAGCAGGGAGCTGCTAACCTCAGAAAGGTGAGCTAATGGGATCCTTTACAGCTTTGTTCTGCTGTATTTGAACCTGGTGACCACCTCCACTCCATTTATTTTCTTCTATGCAAAAAATGAATGAATAATGCTTTTTCTAAACAGAGTCCAAAAACATTTGTTAAATCTGTAAAGCTATTTGACTGGATGAGGAGGATTTTTTTTATTTGTTTAAAGAAGCGGATGACTCTTATGGCTCTTAAAGGCAAGCAAAGGTCAACTAGCAGCTATCTAAGAAATACAGACCTCCTTTAAACATGTCCTGCTAATTGCTTGAACTTGGGCATCAGGTTGGAAGTGTAAGAGCATGCAGCTTATTAGCCACTAGCATACATTTCAGCAGCACGGAGGCTTGCATGTTGCATCATGAGATCTCTGAAGTATTTCTAAGAGGTCCTTCACCCTTTTGCACTGAGCTTATGGAGTACATTAAAATCCCTTAAAGGCAATCCTCATTCAGAGAATAATAATAGATATCCACTGCTCATGACTGACAGGTGGATTTCTGTGTGACACAGCAGAGATTTGGGTTATTTGAGAAGCAAGGAAAATGCAGCTGAGCGTTGGTCTCGATGATCTCTAGAGGTCCCTTCCAAGCCCTACAATTCTGTGATTCTGTGATTTTAGTCATTGGAAGAATTTTTGACTGAGGACCTCACAGCTAGCCAGGTTAGAAAAGGCCTGAATGGCACTGGGGCTGAGATTTAGCCCCTGACACTGTTGGAATTTTTGCATGTTATTAGGAGTGCAAATCCATCTTTATATTGTAGCCATGCATGTGATTTTCCCAAGCTGGCACGATCAGCTTTATTCTTGCCCAGTTGCCAGAAAATGTCAAGCGTCCACAAAGTATTTATGAGATAGAAAATTTGTTGGAGGTGACTTATTTAATAAATAGCATAAACAGATGCAGTCTTGCTTTTGAAGTTGAATGTTCTTGGTTGTAGCCTTGGAAGTGAAACTTGTGTTCCTGCAGTTTGGCACAATGACATTGTTTTAGTTTTGTTAGAAAACAGCAGCACAGCAGAGGAGGCCCAGCCATTTCATAGCATCACCAAATCGTTGGAGTTGGAAGGGGCCCTTAAAGGCCATCCAGTCTAACCCCCAGCAATGAACAGGGGGCAATGAATAAGCACATTATACATCCACTGCTCACTCTGTATAGAAATATGCACACTAGGCACTCACTGAATTTTTATACGTGCTCTAGAGTTGTTGGCTAAATGCAGTCCATACTAAGACTGATGTGATTTTGACTAAACTACTTTATGAATTGATATTGAAGAGGACATAAAACTTGATCCATCAATGCGTTCAAATAGAAAATCATTATTCTTACGCAATCAATGTACAAAATTGCTACTTCTGTTTCATGTTTCTGTTATTTTTATTGAATAACACCAGTTAAAAAGAAAATCAAGTACAATGTAATTAAATGCTAATGTAATTAAATGTGCCAGCATAGCAAATACCCGTGTAGTAGTCACTGATGAGAGGCGATCACTGTAGCCCAACATCAATCCATTATGTCTTTATTGTAAATAATCTAATTCTTGGGCTTCCTGTGACAGTGTGATAGCAAGTATATGGCTTTCTGTTGCCTGTTTCTCTATAAGCCAGATACAAGAAGTTGGTTGGTTCTGGAATTATACTCAGCAGCTGGGGCAAAAAAGAAAGAAAAAAAAAAAGTAATACTAATGCATAAATAAATCTTCTGGGACTTCTCAAGGTTCGTATTTTGCATTAGTGTGAAGCACGTATTGTGCATGATAGTGCAGTTAAAAATGCAGTTTGTAGAAGGATGGGCCACTGAACTTCATATCCTTCGTTCTATTTGCAGGTACCGAAATGAACGTGAATATCAGCAGAAGCTAAAAGAGACCCTTGAACGCCTGAATAAGGTAAACCTGGTAAAATGGAAAAGCAAAGGTCTTTGTCAGTTTTTCTCTTTGATTCTTTGGCTGTTGGGAACCTTTGAGAATTCCTACTGGTGCCTCGCTGCTTTTTATCTGAATTTGTTTAAAGCATCAGTGTCAGCAGAATGGAAAGTTCCACATGAGCACAGTCAGAAGGAAGGTATGGGTAAAGGCCCAGCAAAGTGGGAAAGAAGAAAAGAACTTTTCATTGCCATTTTTTCTTCCATTTCTAGTTTTAAAGCATCTTCTACCCAAGAGATCTCATGCACACCCTGTTCATACATATATATATATATATATATATTTGCTTTGTGCTGGCTGTTAACCTGTCAGAGCCAGCCAACCTCTCCATGGTGGGTTGGGGCAAGGATAGACACAGGAAAGGCTGACACCACCCACCCAGCATGGCCCTACATCCTTATTCTGTCCATGGAAAAGGAGAAAGCAGTATTGCTGCCCAGAGCCCATAGTCACCATGTCCAGCTGCCATCATGCTGCAGTGCTCTAAGGAGCAGTGCAAGGATTTATTTTAGCTGTCATATAACTACTTCACAGAAAATCTCTTGAACACAGGAGGCTCTATCCAAATTTTCCTTTTATTTAAGGTTATATGTCATTTTAAAGTTATTTCTAGTGCTTTAGAAATAGGAAAAGGAGCACCGTAGTGGCATGCATACAGATATTCAAAGCAAAGATGTAGTGTTAATAAAGCCAGAAGGTGTTAAGGCAAGTAGGCTGAGGCAGGATTATAACCCTCATCTTCTGTTGAAGTCTTAATTAGCTTTGTGGTCTTAATGACAGTTACCTTCTTTGTATTGGCAAAGAACTTTTCCAGTCTAGCTCTTGCATTTATGTTCTTTGCCGCTGCTTACAGACAGTTATCTTAATATAGGGCTAAATATGTGTTTGCAATGATGCTGGTGTCCCATTTTGTTGAGTTTGTTCAGGCCAAGGATCACTGGTGTTTAAGAATACTCCAGTGGGTTACTTAGTGCCTATTTCTAAAGATATAGTTCAAAACAGGTGCTGTATTTTTGCATGATGGAAGATTTCAGATCGGGAATGATGTTCTAGAAATGTTGTGGAGCCTGTAATAAAACAGAAAGTTGTTGAATTACAGGGAAAAAATGTATTAGAGGAATACTTCAGACAAATGCTTACATGGCTAATCTAACCAGATGGGATGGCAAGGAAAGCCTGATTCTGGTTATACAGCACATGCTGTCCACAGCCCATAGCCTTAGCTGTCCTCAGGACTTCATGAATTTTTCAGTAAGACCAGGGACTTGGAGGATCTACTGTCTAGCACACCTTTAGAGCAATACCAGATGGCTCTTGCATTCATTTTGGGAACTACTGTTGAAATTTGTGTTGATTCTTCTGCATTCAGTGTGATTTTGCAAATTCATGTTTAGGTGCATTTAGTAGTTCCATTCAGAAGACAGCTCCTCTCTGAATTTGAGTCTACACACAGGGGCAAGAAGAGCCCATTTATCATTCTTATGCAGAGTGAAGATCATACAGCCCACGATAAGACTGGAGAAAATATGTTTGTTGCTAAGTACATTCAGGTTTCTAAACAAAAAGAAGGCACGAAAGATCATGATTTGTTCCTTTCCTAGTGCAACATGAGAAATGGTTACGCAGAGCTGCTGTTTCCTGAACTAATCTCAAAGGAATATTAATAATAATAATAAAAAATGGTCAGAGAAAAGATAAAAGTTTACTAACGTATTTAGGAAGTTTCCAGACCAGGTCTGTGGGACAGCCCAATTCATTCTCCTTTTGCTAATAGCTTTCACTTAAGTGCCTAAGTGAAGGAAGCTGTAGTATATCTTTCCCCAGTTCTGTTTGTCACAGCTTACCCTTCATCTTCTGTAGTGAGAAACAATTGGTGGTGGATTTTTTTCTCCCCCAAGATAAATGGGAGGAGATGTTTCGTGTGAGCACAGTCACAATTGCATGTTCTTTATATATATTAAGAAAATGTGTTTTAGCTTTTCCATCTCCAATGAGCTCCTCTTGCATCAATACTATTTTTCAAAGTGCTAGCAGAGCTCTCATGCACCCTGTGAACTCTTAAAAACATTGGTGGAGGTCAATATTTTGTAAGGCGTAGCTGGAGCTGCTGGGTCCATCTTCATTTTTCCTCTCAGCTGATTTGTGGCTGAAGAAAAGAGGACTGACAGACCGCTCCGGGCACAGCCAATGTGAGCTGCAGGAAGCGTTTTTAACCCAGACTACAGCTAGGCTGCTCCTTGCTTGCAACTGCTCCTTGCTTTGGGGCACCAAACAGTGAAGAGAACACGGTTGACTGTATGCATAGTGCCCAAGATATAGCCTAGAAATGTGCACAAGCAGATGTAAGCATTTGCCTTTTTAGATAGAAGGAGAATCAGTTTGGAAATCAGCAAACAGTGGCTCTGGTGATGCTTCTTTATCACTTGGATCAACTTTTTGGAATCAGCACCTAAGGCAGAATGGTTTTTGCTTGGAAGCGGAGCGAATAGCAAATGCTGTAAAGTTCAGGAGCAGATCTGTACGCACTGTATTGTTTTATTATAAGGCATTGTCAATGAAATAGTCTGTTTGAAAGAAGGAGAAAAAGGGAGAATTTTTTCCCTTTGAAGGAGTGTTTGGAAAGCTGAACACTGCTTTTGCTTACTACTTGCAGAAATATGTGCTTACCTAAGGGCCGAGGGGCTTTTTGGGCTGCCCACAAGCCTCTTAACATCACCATTGTTGCACTGATCTTCTACTCAATGGGATGGCAGCAGATGCAGAAAAGCAGGGTGCAGTCATGATGAATGGCGAACGTGCTGGTCTGGGTGAGCTGCTGCCTCACAAAGCAGAGATGGCTCTGGAGCAGAGTGGGTCCATGGGCAGCCTCCCATTGCGTCAGCAGGCCTGGCTGGGAGGCTCGGCAGCATAATGAAACAGCAGCATCTGCGCATTTTTGGAATAGCGCGTGCTGTGCATGTTAAAAAAGAACAATTCCTTTCTACCAATCACATGCTGTGCCCGTAGATTTTAGCATTTTATCTTCAACCCGTGATCTGCTCACTGAGACAGAATTACACAGTAATGGGACGTCTATCGTTATAAAGGGGCACCTTTTAGTCTTGTTATCTTACTCACAAGAGTCAAAAATCTCTTGCTCTCAAAAAACAACATGAGGGGTGACACTGGCTCAGCTCTCCTCCTCTTTAAACTTTTCCTTTTCTAAAAAAGTTGGAAGTTGGGGAAGGAATGCATGCCCTCATGTTTGGTACGATGGCTTGCTGCTCAGTGGAGATTTTTCAGCTATAGTAGTCAGGATTTATATCCACCACTTTTCAGTCCAATGAGCTATGCAGTCAGAGTCCTGTGAGGTATGGCGAAGTTTTCTGAGAAACAAAAATTGAGAAACATCAACTTTGGGACTACCATGAGTGACAGCGATGGTGAAATTCAGGTTTCTTGGTCTGATCTTATCTCTAGCGCCAAGGATGAGTTTGAGACTTTGACATATAAATAACAGAAAGTTCTGCAGCAGACCAACTTTTTGGGGCTTGCTCATCTGTCATTTTTAGTTCCAGAAATGGCTTCGAGTCTGACAAATATTTGTGATATATGAAATAATGCCAAAAGGAGAAGTGGAAATAGTTTGGACCAGTCTGTTTGTTTTCAAGGGGACTTTTCACTGAGAATATTAAAAATGACTCAAGATGCCCTATCATAAGCGCTAGAGAAATCAATGCTTTACTCTGTTGATGTCGTCTGTTTAAGATTCATGCCCCACTGCAGTCTTTTAGCATCACCAACCAGTATTTCAGTTTGTCTATTACTAGGATCCCAGCATTCATAAAGCATACAGTAAGCATATTTTGACACTGCCTATGCTAAATTGTACCATAAATTATATTTATGCAGAAAAGCAGTGTGTACAGTGTGTACATGATATATAAAGTGCTTATTGTTCATTGCTTTCAAAATATTTTTATTTCTCCCAGTAGACTTTAGTTTTCCATACACCAGTGAAGCGACTCACATGGTGGATCAGTTTGGCACTCCAGCCCTCTGTACTGTCTGCATGTCCATGTCTCTCTGTGCGTTGTAGGAAGCGGATGAAGCCCTGCTGTGCAACCTGGAGCTGCAGATCGAGTCCCAGTTCCTGCAGGATGACATTAATGCCACAAAAGACAGATATAAGAAGGTAACTGGCTGAATTTGCCATCTTTTTTAGAGCTTTCTTCTAGAGATGTGTGTGAAGCTTTATCCTTCTCCGTGGTCTGTTCTAGTGGCCAATAAAAGGAAATCCAGTTTGTGTTTTAGTGTGTAATTTATATATAGTCAGTGATCAAAACAGCAATAATTGGGTGGCTGAAAGCATTTGAGTTGACTTACTCAGAATCCAGTATCTACAGCAGTAGCAATGTTTTCAATTTCTTGACCTGTTACCATGATGTGGGTCTTTTCCAGCTGAGGATATTCTGCGATTCAACCCAACAAGCTGATCAGGCTGTCTTACATTTCATGCTAGGAAGCTATTGGGTTTGCAAAAGGGAGGATCCTGATTTTCTAGTCTAGAACATTCTGGTTAGTCAGTGGACATTATCCCATGGCTGTATGATTAAGTTGCTGCCAACTCTAATACATGCATTCCCCTTCTTCTAGGGAGGGCAGTGGGATCTTGCAGCAGGCCAGAGTCTCATCTTTGCCACTTTTGAAAGAAGAAGCTTCTCTTTTTAGACCACATGCAAAGATACTGTTTGATCCTCATTTTGAAAATTTACTGTGACTAGAAGTCACATTGCCTTTGATTAAGACTGTACTACATTGTAACCTAGACACATACCTGTAATACCCCAAGCACAGCAAAACTATAAGGACACAAGCAGTTTAAACCAAGCCTAAAATTACTTGGCAAAAACAAGTCTTAACATGATCTGGACTTCCATGTGTTGGAATAAATAAATATCTAGCAGTAAGACTCAGAGTAGAGCATTACAGGCAGCTATGATATTTTCTGACAAAAATGTCTTTTGCTTTGCCATAGAACCTCATGGAAATCCAAACCTATGTCAACATTTTACAGCAAATCATCCAGACAACCCCTCGCGTGTCCCATATAACTACTGGCATATCTGAAGTAAGTGTTGCTGTTGGTAAATGCATGCTGCAGGGTCTGTACTAAGTGAAAAATAATCCATGGTGATTCTTAAAGTATACCAGATCTCCCAGCTAGTTAAATGAAAAGTGCAACAAATGTGGTTAAGTACTGAATATTGATTATGAGAAAAAAACTAATTGTAGCTTTGGGAAACCAAAGTGAACAAGAGAAGGGACAGTGTGTTACAGGTGCATGTCAGCATGGCTGTTAACTGCAAAAACTGTAAGATCAAAGGTGGTGGAAGTAGTTGTGCTTCAGGTGTGAGCTGGAGCTGGCAGGATGTATGCACATATACAGAGAGAGTAAATCTTGTGACGAGGCATGATGTGAATAACTGTAGATAAATAGCTACAAACAGGATGAAAACTTGGTAATTCACGCCAATCTGAGTAGCTGCCTGAAGGGCATTTATTAGAAGACACAAACAGTCTACTTTCAGCACAAGCTGTGCTTTTACAGCACTGCTGTATCACAGCTTTTATTTTTTGTCATGCCAGAAGGGCTTTCTTGAGGTTCAGTACCCAACTTTTCAGTTGTCTGTTGTCATTTTCTGTTTGTGTTTATGGTTTATTTTCAGTGGTAACTTTATTTAATTGAAACTTAAATTCCTGCACACGTTTTCTTCCAACCAGGAAAAACTTGTAGCAGAAAGGAGGATCCCTGTTCTTCAGAGCCAGCTGGAAGAATACAAGAGCATCCTCTGCCAGCTACAGGCTCAAAAGTACAAGTTGCAGACAGAGGTACTGCCATTGTTAGACATAAATGCAACCATGACTCTATGGTTTCTATGGGCACATATTAAAAACTGAAAGGTGAAAGAGGAAAGGACAGAGGGGACAGGAGATGGAGCAGCAGAAAGAGGCTACAGTGAACAGAAACCAGTTATGTAGAACTGCATATGGCACATCTGTGAAGTGGAATGTTTTCTTTGTCAATAGATAGGACTGGAGAATGATCACCACATCCCCTCCAGGTGCAGCTTCTTTTAGGCCTCAAGATGTGAGTCCTCTGTATATGTGAGAGAGGATGATTGTAGTGGCATAAAATAGCTTTTGGTGGGATTTTGAACTCCTTTTTACAGCCACAGCAGCAGCTGAGTGTATTTTTTCTCACCATGTTACTCTTGGACAGCAATACCCCTGGTCTTTTCCTCAGACTCTTTCTCAAGTCTGATGCTTTGGTGGAAAGGACACATGGGCTCTGGGAAGGGCAAGAATCAATAGAGTAACAAGTGAGACTGTAAGTCCATGTAGATTTGAGGAGAAAATCAGCCATCTCCTGGCACCTGAAGAAGCATGCTGTGTGGAAAATTAATCATGCTGCTTTCAAAATCAAATCTTCATATCTCATTACATCTTAATTGATTTGTTCTCAGGCCTTAAAGTTAAATAACTTTATGTGTGGGAGTTACTTGTGACAACGAAGGCTGGATCTGATGGCTGAATTGTCACTGAGGTCCTTTGCTTTCCATTTTCCTAACATGACAACTGTGTTGCAGTGAGTTTATCAGTTCCACCTTCTCAGCACTGAACCTGTACACTCATCAGCGCTCTTACACCACAGTATAACTGAATCAGTGCTAAGGGACTTAGATCCTAAATTTATTCTCTTAAAAGGTTTCTGGAAATCCTGCCTGTAAAATGCAGAAATCATTCAATTATTAAAGAACCCATTAACCAGTAGTAGCCCTGTCACATTTTTGTGCATCTCTTTAATAAAGGATGCTTGCAAAGGGAAAAAATACCAAGTGATAGATGAATTATAGCAAATAGCCAAACAGCAGATGAAGATGAGAACAGATTTGGTGAAACAGCCCACGTGTTTAGTTCCATCCCTTGCTTTGGAAGGACCTCATCGCCACCTCCTGGTTAGTGTACGTCTCAGTGACTGGCACTTCAGACTTACTGCACAGATGTTACTTTTGTTTGCCTCTATGTGTCTGCAGCACAGCTCAACAGGTCATTGCCTTGAATCGCCTTTGAAATAACTATCAGATGGGGATACCCAATAATTCAGAGCTGATTCTGTTACTCACCATCTTTGTTTGCCAGACAACTATGCTGGAGCAAGCGATAAAAAACACCCAGGAGAGTTACGATGACGAAATTCAGCTTTACAACGAGCAGATTGAGAACCTCAGGAAGGGGATAGAAGAAGCAGAGAGGACCTTGGAGAAGTACACGACTGACTGCCGCCAGCTGGTGATCTACCAGCAGTCCCTGGAGAATGAGCTGGAGCGCTACAAGCGAATCATTGAGAACGAGGACAGCCGGTAAGGCTGGGTTCCTGCACTCTGTTGGAGGGCGCAGGGGTCTCTCTTACTACATTTGAAAAAAAAAAAACAAAACCCAAACCTGTAGTATTTTCAAGGGCATTTGATCTTCCTATGGTCATTTCACATCTTTCATTGGTATTTTTCCAACAACAGTCTACATAGATCCAAAACCTGCTCACGTCCCTACCAAAGAGTCAGGGCCGTTCTGTGCTTCTCCTTTCAGTGCGCAGAGGTCAGAACCGTATTGGAAGCCAACTGAATGCCCTCTCTGCTGCCTATGTGCAGTCAACCTTGCTGAACATTCTGGGCAGGCTCATGGGGCCCTGGGCAGGGAGGGCAAACATCCTGCAACGCGAATTTCTCCTCCACAGCAAATTCATAGCAAGGAGGGGAACAGAGTGCAAGAAGTGTGCAAAGCTTTGGATTGTGTTGAAGTCTACCGAGGAGCTCTGGCACCCTCTAGTGTCAACCGTCTGCCTCTCCTGAGGCTGACTTTCCGCATCTCATGTTGGACAGTGCATTCTGATGAGGGGTATCTGCTAGGGTCATTTTCTGCAGTGAAAGCCATGTCTTGGCCCTCTCTCCTGACTGCGGGAGGAGCTGCAGCTCGAGGCTAGGCACAGAGATGCCTATCAGAGTGTCTTCACATCCCCCCAGCAGGCGGAAATACTCTCTCAAATTCTGGCAGAGCAGACTGGTAAGGCCACGGATGTGGTGATTTCATATAAGCCAGCCTCTCATTGTTTTATTGTTTTATTTTGTTTTAATTTTTAACCCTTAATACAACCAACTCCACAAATATTTTCCAAAAAAGACTGCTCAGTTTTCCTCTTGCCCTTCTGAAGTCAGGCATTAGCAGGCATTAGTCTATACATTGTCTATTGTCTAGACTAATGTCTAAACATTACCAAACTTCATATTTTACTGTCCAGCTTTTACAAAGTGATGATATCATTTGATGAATACAATCTCTGACATGTTCAGAGAGATTGTGCTGTTCAGGAAAGATTGGTCAGTCCTTCGTTCATTGAAAAATCACATCTATTTCAGTTACCTCAAAGAGAAAAATCCCCACTGCACAGAGACCTCCTAGAGGTTTGGCTGTAGGAGAACTTAGGTGATACCATTGCAGCCATTATTTTTTCCTTTGATACAAAATTACTTTCATACTACAGAGATTAAATAATGTATATGAACATATCTTGGATCCGAGATGCTAAGGCAAAGGATGGCATTTTTTCTCTGAGATACTCAGCCAGCTCCAGGGTAAACAGAAAAAAGCTGCCTCGTTGCAGAGGGTCACTGAGGCAACTGATTGAAAAAGCTGCATGTGCAGTTTTGCATTTCCTTCACAGGACTGTACTGGGGACTGTTGTATAAGTTGGTTTCAGTTGAAGCAAATTTTATGGTTCAAGACTTCTCCCATGTACTGACAAGCTCAGAAACCATGGGAGCTGACTAATCTTGTGGCTTCTGATTTCTTTGCCAAAGAGGAGCTCAGCATGGGAACAGCTCTTTATCAATAACTTAAATATTTCTGACTTTTCGGTACTTAGAGACTTGCTAAGGCTTTTTTCCTCTCCCATGACAGAAGAAGCCGCTCTTAAATGATATAAAAGGAAAAACAAACCTGTGCCTGCTGATGTGTGGCTGTCTGCTTTCTCATTTGCATCATATTGCCCCTTCTTCTGGAGCAGGTCTCGTTGTCCCTGTTTTGTCCCAAGCACTGTTGGAGGCTAATGTACAGCAGCTCTTGCAGAGGCACAGCTTTGGATAGGCATTGATGGACAGTTTGCCATTCAAATCTTCCCTTCAAGATGTTACGATAAATTACAACCTCATGCTGCAGTTCTTTACTATCTGTGTACATCCCAGCTCTTGTGGAGGCTCTGTAGCTGTGTTGCTCTCACCACTCTCTTTATAACTCCTCACCACAGAGAAATATATTCTCCCTTCAGTCTCCATGTTTAGTTTTGCACAATTTCACTTGCTCATGGTGGAAATGAGGGGGAGAGGTCTGACTGTTGCGCGTCTTCTCCGGCAGGTTAAACTCTGCTATAGCAGGAACGCCAGTCACACTCTTCACGCAGATCTATAGACCAGTCCAGCCTCAAGCTTCGAGGGGAAGAGGTAAACCTTGACATGTCTTCCTGTGTCTGTCATGAGCAGCATCACTGTAATTTAAGCCGTTTTTCCATTTGTCTTTCATACGAACACCAGCTGTGACAACCTGACTCAAGGCTTGCTTGCTAAGTGAATGCAGCAATTTCAGCTTTCCTCGGCAGGCTTTGAGACAAGTTGTCCAAGGCCCCAAAACTCCAACCAACTAATTTCTTTGCTTATTTTTGGAATTTTCTACTTAGGCCAATCAACAGAACCCAGTCAAAAGGCACCTAAAAGTACTGAAGGACTGGAGTTTGTTTTGCTGACTTGTTGCAAATTTACTTCAGCTATGTGGAGACAGTGTCAGCAGACTGGCAGAGAACACTTTTTGGTCATATGTTTATGGGCCATAGCAGGTTAAAAAGACTGCAAAGATCTCCAAGTTCAACCCCAACCTGTCCCCTCCATGCTCTCTAACCACATCCCTCAGTGTCACGTCTCCACAGTTCTTGACATGGTTACTTCTAAATAAGGTGTTTCTATGTTGTTGTGGGATTGCCTGTTTGAATTAGGATGCTTGTAACCTTGTGACTAGGGACAGGACCAAATAGAAAGGACACACTTTACAAGAAGAGAATTTACAGGTGTAAACTAACTGTTCTAACTGTTCTGTGAAATGTAGCTCTTCTAATGGAAAGGGATCCATAAAGAATGAGGCCATACCCTCAGGTTATAGATGTGGCTATCTCAGATGAAAAATGACTGCTTGCCCAAGGGGGCCCCAGCAAAAGAAGAGGCCGTCAAATGTGCTAGTGGGAGGTGTGCTCGTGTTTGCTGCTGCATTCAGCTCTCTAACTGAGGCAGTGAGAGGGAGAGATGGCTCCAGCTGTTCAGGACTGTCTGTTGTTTGCTTTGTTTTTGTTCTCCCTAGATATCACCCAGGCTATGCAAGAGATTGCCAGCGTAAAGCCCAGACAAAAAGCGCTGACAAAGAAACTTTCCAGGAAAAAGGAGATCATGTCTAAAGACATAACCGACGGGCTCTCGCCTGAAAAAATGTATGAAAGAACTGTGGAAGTTTTTGACCAAGATCAGCTGGAATTTAGACATGAAGGTTCAGTCACATGTGAACCTGGGCAGGAGGAATTAGAACTTGTTGAAAAAGAAGCAGTCCCAGAGGACGTTCCTGATGGAGCCCAGATAAGTAAAGCCTTTGATAAATTGTGTAATATTGTGAGGGAGAAAATCAGAGTTTACAAGAGACCAGAGGCTAAAGCTGATTCCCACCCCAAAGGGCGTTATGTGCTGGTAACAGGGGAGGAAAGCTATGAAGAACCTTGCTTCTCATCCATCCCAGCTGGAGGAGGAATCACAGTTTCTACCAGCAATGGGAAGGTAACGATTGGTGGTGATGTGGAGCCCATACCGGAGCTGCCTGAACCTACTGAACCATCAGAAAAAGAGAAAAGGGACATCTGTGAAAGGAGAGACGAGACTGAAACCCAAGATAAACTGAAAGAGGAGGAGAAAGAAGATCTGTTTGAATGGGGCAAAATAAGGGGGAAAATTGAGCAAGTCACAAAGTATCCAGATGTCTCCGAGCCCGAGGCAGTTCCTTGCCCGGGTCTGATAAGCCCTGCTGAGCCAGGAGTACTTCAAGAGACAGAGCATGACCGAGAAGATAAACAGGGCCTCTTGTTCCGGGAAGCAGGCTTGCCTGGCTCCGTGAGCTACGAGAAAGTGGAGGTGGTGGAGTCCATCGAGAAGTTTTCAGATGACAGAATTCAGACATATGAAGAGACAGCTATGATTGTGGAGACGATGATAGAGAAGACAAGCAAGAAGAAACCGGGTGACAAAGGCTCTTAAATGACAAGCAGTCAACTTGTCTGGCATAGTTATTAAATGATGTAATTTTTTTTTCCTGATCGAATGATACAATAGTGAGATTTTTGCTGTTTGGTATGGAACAGATTGATACTTTGGTGGCAAAATTCTGTCTGATGTAGGCTCGGCTGTGTTGTAACGAATGTGAGACTGCTCCAGGACAAGGAGTAATGGGCAGATCCTATGCAACTTATTTTTACAATAAGGACAAGTTGAAATCAATCATCATTACAGAGCTGCCTGACTTTCCGAAGTATCCAGGGCAGATTTGCCAGTGAGTATTCCTCTACTTCTCCTATAGCTGCAACGGGATTCCCCATCTCTCAGCTGCAAATGTTAACTTGTGACACCTGATTCATTTAATAAAAGCTTTGCCTTCTACAGAAAGTACCCACTGTGGCTGTGTGTTGCCTTTACTGTTGAATAACAGGCTGCATTGCTAAAAGTTATCCGATAGATGTGCAGGAGTCTTTCCAAAGGAGGAGCTGGAAATTGAGTTCTCTAACCCATTCCAAATCTCTCTCACTCGCTGTCTTTAACTAGAGGTGACCTTGGGCAGAACACTCTTTTTGGATTTGAAGACAAACCTGCTGTGCTTGAAATAAGCTCGTACTGCACATCTACTCAGAATAGAAATTGAAGTGCCACCAAAATAAAGCGGGGGAAAACCCTTCTAAAATACTCTAAAGGTGTTATTTTTTCCTTCACCAGTATGACTGAGGCATTTATGAGAGCAAACAAGCTTTTGAGCAGACTGCAGGCAGTTCAAAAGACTCTTCATTTTGTTTGTTTCATTTTTTCTTGTTGCTTATTTCCTTGGATTGTAGCATTGTACAGAGTTTGATGCTGCCACGTGATCCTGTTGCATCCTGGTCACTTGCAGTGCCACAGAGCTCCATGGGAACAAGGGCTGCTTGTCCATGTGCCTGGAGAAGCATGAAGCAGCACTCCTGCATCAGATTCTTACAGCTTCCAGAAATCCTTGACTCAGGAAAAAGACAAGAAAAAAAAAAAGAGAAAAGAAAAAGCAAAAGAAATCTTTGTGCATGTGCTAGTGTAGAGCACTATCTGAAATAAGGCCTGAATTCTGTTATGCTCTCTGAGCTGCCAGCCACAACCATGGCAGCAGACGGTGGGCAGATCCTCGTATTTCTCTGAACAAATAGAGAAAAAAACACTGGGAAGTTATTGTTCATAGTGACAATGATGCAATGTGTAGTAAATCTCACGATTTATGGATTATCCACTGCTTTAAATGCAGACTCTCAAACACTAACGCTGAGACGTAGCAGTGGAATGTGTGAGCATTTATTCAGGAAAGCCTGGGATAAGACATAGGTTACTGCCGACACACTGTCACCTCAGTGATAAGAAGAACTAGATGAGGAGATTTCCAGCTGTCTTCTACTGCTGCAGGAATGGTAAGAAATCAGAGCTGTGGTTATTTTAAAATCACACATACGCTGCACTATGGGGCCATGTGTGACCCATACTCAGAAAATATGGGTAGGAGGCAGAGGGAAATAGGATTTTTTGTGGATCAAAGTGCTCCAAATAGTGGAGAAGAATACTGCTGTGGTAGATCCTATTATTTCCTCAGGGCCAGAACTGCCACTGTGTATGAGACAGTGCAAAATTGTCAGTATCTTCCTTCTTGGGCATCCTCTTCCCCACTGATAGCAGCAATTCAGCAATCACACATCTGCAGAGCTTCCCTTGGAGCCACTGGGTTTGAACCATGTAAGCAATGCCCAATGCTCTTTCCAGCTTGCATCCTTGATCTTCTCTATCCCACCCTGCCACAAAGTTAACACCAGGCATGCTGCTCTTCTCTTGTTCCTGTCCACTCTTGTAGGATCGTGTTTGTTTTTTCAGTAACCAAGGTGGGATGTAAGTTTCCTTATCAGTATGAGAAGCAGGAGGTTAGGAAGTCACCTCGCTGACAGCACAGTGCCATCAGATAAGCAATGATGATAGGATGTGCCAATTTACAACAGCTCTTTATTTCACTTGGATTATGAAACCTCATCATGGGGCTTTGGTTAAACAATATTTACCTGTTTCAAGAGTGTCAACTTCCCCGATTATAAAAGCTAATAAATTAACTTTATTTCCCATCAGAAATATCATGAAAACTTAGTCTAACTTGACATATTTTTCAGTGATTCCCCTGATGCAAAAATTCTGAAGAATCTGAAGTAATCTCTATGTTGCATATAGAGGTAGCTTTAGATATACCCATAGCAAAACTCACCATTTCTGTTTATTTATAAGACCATTATTGTGGTCTTTCACTTCACACAGTATGTCAACATTATGAAAATATGATCAATCATGCATTCTGCTGCTAAATAAGTTATTTAATGATTGAATGAAATTGCAAAATTACATGAATGCAATGGAAAGAGATGCACACATTCATTTAAGATTTCCATGTGGACTTTTCTTACTCCACATTCCAGAAATCCATGAATATCTTCCAGTTTTATCTGTTTCTTTGAACACACACATGCAAAAGGAAATGGGGTGTGTATGTGTTATACATTACATACTGTATGTATTCTTTAGGTATTTATAAGAAAATGTATGTAACATACTCTGAGTAGACATATTGTATGTAATACAAAGGTACCACAGGGATGTTCTATGCACCTAGACTTACAGGAGTATGCATAAATACACACATATGTGGTAAATTCTTCCCTCTGATATGCATATGATGCTCTTTCTGGTGCCTTCCCTGAACACCTCCTGCTGTCAGTGTGGGCCCTTCAGTTCCAAACAGACACGAGCAAGCCTGTCCCCAAGCCTTTTGGGTTATGCCTCACAGTCATGGTTTGAAGCAGGCCTGTCTTGTCCTTGGCTTGATTCTTAAATCTGCAGGTTAAACACAGCTGACAATGAAATGTATCAGAACGAATAACAAAGAGTGCTTTAAAAACAGAAACCACACAGGGGCTGGTTCTTGTCCTTCTGACACCTGTGTTATCCAAATATGACCCTACTGTCTCTGCATGTAGTGCAGAACCTCTGAACAGCATGAGGCTGCTTGTCTGGGGCTTACAACGTAATTCACGAAGACTGTGAGTAGATTTAGCTCTTTATTTTGCATTTGTATTTGGAAAGGAAAGAACAGGCCTGATGGAAGGATAGAAGATGGATATTCACTTGAAGTAACAAGAAGTTATACATTTTTAAGTGAAACGTACGCACCATATAACCTTTGGGTTACATTTTTAATTTATTAGATAAATATTTATTTGCTTACTATGTTTCTGCCACTGCACACCTGATTAACCAGGAAGATTCTTAGTAAAACAATTTAGATGAATACTCTGTATATTAAAAATACATAATAAAACTCTGAAACCAGTCACTGCCAAAACAGTGAATGTCTAAGCAGTGGATGTTGGATCCTTCCGACATCTTAAGCACCTGCTTCACATCAATGCTTCAGTAGGTCTGCTGCTGTTACTGTGAGTGCAGTACTTGCAGAATCAAGACCCTTTATTTCTCAGACGTTCAATTTGGGCTCTCACACTTGAGAACCTGTAGTGGTTGTTACCTTGAGTCCACACAGAGGGGAGCGTGATGTGGCAACAGCCAGAGCAGACCCCAAGGCAGGTGAGACAGACTTACGTGTGAAAGCTGAAGGTGGGACTGACACCAAAAGCAAGAATTACTGACAAATCTTCCCAAATGCACTATATTTTATTTTCCGAAGAAGGCCAACGTTGCATTACACATAAATTACATAGGCATATTTTTCTCCTTAAATATATTTGTATAACACAAAAATAACAAATCTCTATTTTTAAAAGTGAAATTTGAATTAAAATGGTTTGGGGACTCAAGCTGCGTTTTTCTTATTTCCCACAGCAATTTGCTGACAGCCAGGCTGAAAACCCCAGAAAACAGGGGTCTGAGATTGGAAATGCTGAGATGGCTGCATCTTCTGCTGCTGTAGTATAGAGCATTAAGTATAGAGGTGGACAGATGCACTTTGGCACACAGGTTGCAAGAAACCTTACAGATCATTCCCTACGTACTCATACCACTGTAAGATGGTAAGCTGATCTAAATTAACAACATAATAATAACAAAAAACAACCCGCTCTGAAATTTGTGCTTCTAGAATGCCCTGACTGTTTGCAATGCACTTCCCTTTATCACCTGGCCCTAGCATTGCCTTGCCTTCCCAATTGCATGCTTGTTGCAGAACCATTCTGTGGCTGAAGTGCTAATGTGTATACTGTCTATGTGTTTATACTAAAGAAAACTCTAAAACCGGTTTCCAAAAATTGGACTGAAAATTTTTCATCTCTAGATCATCTCTTTTTCTAGGGTCTAGTGCTATTTTGGTTGAACTCAGTGGGGAAGTTCCCACAGAAGCCCATGATTCAAAAGGAGCTGTTAGACATTCAAAGACCTCTCCAGCCAACCTCTTTGTAAATTCCCTCTTTCACAATAATTTTTTAAAATGCACCCATTATCATCAACAGCCTATATTAAAATTCACTTTTTTTGTTGTTTTTTTTTTAAATACAAACAACAGATACCACAAAAATATGAAGGGAATAGCTATTGGCATGTTTACAGGTATTACCTATTTGTATGACACAAAAGAAAAATCATTTACAGTCACAAACTGTACATAGTTATTTGGTGGGGGACAATATATTTGTGGTTTAGAGTAAAAAAATGATTGCTTTGGTGGTGATTAAAATAATTATTGACAATATATAAGACTTTAAAATCAAGAAAGTGATAATTTGGCTACAGAGACGATCATTGTTATATGTCTAACACAGAGGTTTGGATAGCAGAAAGGTGAACAGAAGGATCTGGGAAAGGAAAGACACTCATGCAGAACAGCTCTAGTTCTTGCTCAGTATACTCTTCAGGCTTCTCTCCACTGCTTCATCTAATTCTTCTTCCAGCTCTTCCTTCTTGGACATGGCCAGTTTGGACTGATAATCTTTTACTATTTGGTCTATGTATGGTGCGCTCTGGGTCCCGTGCAGCATCAGTGTCCACTCCTTCAGCACACCCCGCTGCGGCGCACCGCCAATAAACCCAATCTCTAGAACCCAGGTGCCTCGGGGGTCTTCTCCCCAAGTGTGCGTGGTCATGAAAGGCCATTTGTCAAAACCCACCTTGGAGTCATCATCCCTTGGACGTCGGCTCAGTAGGATGGACTTCGTTCCCATTGGCGAGGTCATGTTGATGTTGAGGTCTCCTCGCCGAGTTGAATTCACAGTTATAACTGCTTGGACGTGTTCAAGGTAACGGACAAAATTCTCCTTCCCCTCACAAGCATCAGTTGTAAGTGTGAGGACTAACTTGCCACTTGGTGGTATCTTTCTGCAGTCAAAAGATAATTAAGCAAATTAAAAGGATATTTACAGCACGATGGCTTATTCTAAAACCATTATTTATTGATGCCTTAGAGAAAAACCTGTACTGTTTGCCTCATTAATATATGAAAAGGTAAGGAAATAATAGCTGCAAACCTAACCAGAAATAAAACATTCTCTTTTTAGAAAATGATATTAAAACTCTAATTTGAAAATACATTATGAAATGTACACCTACACAATGAAAGAATACTATTAAGAAGTGCATAACTGCTATTTAAGAAACATTAACATTTACTTAATAGCTGCCTCTACTTCTCACTGCTATTATTGGGTATTTGCATAATAATGTGTTTTCAGTTAAAGAGCCATGAGTAGTTGGTTGTGTCAGCCACCTCAAAAGACAGTAGCAAACCACTCTGGAGCCACTTGCACAAAAATTCAGTGCTGCAGTATTCAAGTCTGTATCCTTGCCGTGATTCGGAAACTAATGCAAATATTGAACCTCATTTCAGCTCACTTGAAAAGTATGCTTCCAAGAAAATTATTGGCCTCGAGCTGATCCCGAACAGGAGTGCTCAGGAAGGAAGCACACTTGTTTGCTGAGCTGCCAAACACGCATGCACTCACAGTGCTGTTGCACCCCACACAGCTGAGGAAACCTGGGGAAGCATTTACACTGGCCCTGTGCAAAGCAGGTGGCACACAGCACCCAGCACTCGCAGTCCTGCTCAGGACCTAGGTTTTGCAGTGAAATATGGAAGTGTGTCTCTTTCAAGGGGCACTGACTGCATTGTGTAAGTGGAATGCCTTCTCTTGAAAAGAAATGAGAGTGTAAATCCAACAGAATCACAGAATCACAGAATTGTAGGCATTGGAAGGGACCTCCAGAGATCATCGAGTCCAACCCCCTGCCAAAGCAGGTTCCCTACAGCAGGTCGCACAGGTCGGCATCCAGGCAGGTCTTGAACATCTCCAGAGAAGGAGACTCCACCACCTCCCTGGGCAGCCTGTTCCAGTGCTCCGTCACCTCACTGTAAAGAAGTTCTTGCGCACATTTGTGCGGAACTTCCTATGCTGCAGTTTCCTGCCGTTTCCCCTTGTCCTGTCTCCACTCACCACTGAAAACAGTCTGGCCTCTCCATTCTGCCCCCCACACCTTAGATATTTATAGACCTGGATCAGGTCCCCTCTCGGTCTTCTTTTCTCAAGGCTGAACAGACCCAGTTCACTCAGCCTTTCTTCATAGGAGAGATTCCCTTTGCTACTGAAATAGTGCATTCTTCAGAGAGCAGTGAAAGTGTTTCATTCAAGCGTTTCCTGACTTTCAGGAAATCTCTTCCTGAGACAAGCTCTAAGTCTCAGACTAAATCTCTTTAAGTCTCAGACTGAGACAGTCTCTAAGTATTGTTCAGCACATCACTAATACCAGCTCAGGCCTGTCTCTGTCCTCCTCTCCTAAAAGGTTGATTTCTTGGGACTACTTGCAGAGTAAATACACATTTGTGCCCAGATCCTCAAGGCATTCACTTACCTTAAACGGTCTAAAAATGTAGCATTCTGAATTTTCAGGATGTGCTACTGCAGAAGCTATAGGTATAACATAAATATTATATAGCTAAGGTATTTGAACACCTCGGTCTGATTCCCTCGAGATGCATTTTGTGTTCCTCAGCACAAAGAAAATGCACTATATGGCAGCTGGAAGTGAAGAACATCATCTCACGGTTGCTATCTGCTTGAAATTTCTCTGCATGGGAAGCACCAGCCTCAAAGCAATCTGATTTGTTATCATCTGATACCTACTTACAATGCTTTGCCATGCTTACATCTCTGGCAGTGAATGAGGGAGGACCTCACAGTGTGAGTCTTCTCTATCAGCACCAAAATATGGTGCCCTGTTTCTGCTAATGGGCAATGCTGCTGTGGTACACACCCCTGTGCCATCACTATCTACCTAAGTATATAGGGAAAATAGATATACAAATATATGTGTTCTATATGTCTATATGTACATACAGCAAATGCTGCTGCTGCTGCATGATCAAACTGGAAAAACAAGTGGAAGTGCAGTAGAAATTTCATAATCAAATACAAACCCATCTGGACGATGGGAGCAAACTCAGTCTTTGCTTGGTAGAGCTATCTACAAGGGAAGCATATTGGATTAATTTCTTCTTATGACAGAATAATGATGCTTTCAGAAATGGCACCGAAATGTCAGATTTCAAGTGTTTCAAGACATAAATTGGCCATCATTAGGTCAATTTTTCAATAATTGAATTGAATGATAGCTGTTGTAGTCAAGTAGTATTAATTCACTTGTTGACTCATTCACTTTAGCACGCAAAGGTAATCAGAAAATAATTTGACAACCTAGCCTGCCTGCAATTAGTGACTTGAAGAACAAGCCAAACACAATTAAATGCTGTAACATGCAAACTGAATGTCTGGTACCTATAGATGACTGTTTCTTCTGAAGATAAATCTGCCTGCTAAAATAGGTCAGCAGGACTTGGCTAAGAAGTATTTCATGCGGCAGCAATTTGGGCAATTTATGGGGCCAGCCTCCCAGGTTTTCACTCATGCACAAGCTCTTTATTCACACAAACTTTGGTGCAAACATACCAGTAAGCACTTATGAGAAATGGATGCTGCTATTGACACTACTGGTGTTTATTATGTGTTCATTATGTTTCTCTGGTTATCGAGCTCTTTGTCAAGGTATTTGCATGCCTGTGATCTCTTCAATGGCTGAAAAAACAAAATACGTATACTGGACTTACTCAGGTTCCTGTATTGACCCCCCAACACAGTGGAATCTCTCGGGAACGGTCTTCCAGTCTTTTGCCATCTTAACCATTGCTCCTGCATCTAGGACACCATAGCCAAACAAATGATTGAACTCCAGCCCAACACCATTCCTACGCCACCGATGAACTTCATCGTGAAGCTGGTTCCTTTTGGAGGTGAGAACTGTCAGATGCTGCATGTCTCTCCAGGTCAGATCCAAGCTGTGGAAAAGTAACAGGGAAAACAAACAGTACAGTCTTTTCCCAGAGATATTAAATAAAATAACGTAAGTCCTTTGCTGAAATTTGCTTCTGTGAATCTCACAGAAATGGAATCTATGCACATACCAGTAAAAAGCTTCTGTTGATTTCAAGGGAGCAAGAATAGTTTCTGAAAGCAACTGCTTTCAACTAGACATGAACTATCTACTATCTACTGGGAATGAGTAGGATAATATACCAGATCCTGAAAACAATGCAAAAAAAAAAAAAAAATTATGGACAACTTTGTGAAACCCTTGTCTTAGATCTCACTCTCTTTTCCTTGCCTGCTCCACCTGCTTTTTCCATGGACCTCCCAAGGTTCATCCAGAGCAGCTCTGCTCAGATAGAGCTGGTGAGCTCTAACAATCAAGGTCGCGGTCATTTCAGCAGACTGCAAATGTGGATATATGAGCTGTGGGTGGCTGCAGGTTTGCATTGTAAGCTACTATAGAGCTTTATCACCCATGATCTGCTAGCACAAATGGATGCACTAAAGGAACATTTGTCTAGATTTTGTGATCATTTTTCATCATCAGCTCTTGTCCTCCTAGCTTTGCAGTGATTATGATGATAGAAAGGGCACTTATAAGTTATTATTCTAAAAGATTCAGAACTGACGTTTTAATTCTACATAGCTGAAGCTATTCCATTTGTTTTATGATGAACTCTTTCAGCATTATAATATGTCTGATTCAAATCATCAACTGAAAAGGTTCTGTTTTTCAGCTTTCTGTGCCCTAAGTAATGCATGCATGCATGCTGAATGTACACCAGAATAACTAATTGCTTTCATTTTTTCAAGGTGACATGAGATACAGAACACCAAAGATCACTTGCAAAACTTTTTAAAATGGAACTTCCCATCTCCCAGATTAGTTTGTTTTCAGAGACATGTCAGATGTACACAAGCTGAGAGACATACTGCAGGCAAGAGCAGCCAGCATGGGAAATTGCTAGCCATTCCTGTGAAGGCAACTGTTACTCATCCAGGAAAATTCTGCACAATACAACAGAAGTTTATGACAGCCAGAGTGGTAGGAGACACAGACAGTTCTTTCTTTCTTTCCTTCTCAGCAAAGGCTAGAGAACCAGCTGCAGACCAGGGGAATTAGTCTTAATTTCTACTCACAACAGTTTGATAAGATTTATTACCCACTTCATGGGCAGCCCAGATAAAGAGTAATGATCATTATTACTGAGAAATCAGGACTGTAGTCCAAGTTAAACATGGAGTGGTCAGAAAATTCATTAAATCCTTATTTGTATGGCCATATTAATTTATTACATTGTGGCTGTCCCACTGAACAAATCTGATAGTGGAAGGATTGATCGTCCAAAGTTAAGATACTTGGCATGTTTGTTTGACACACATAAAATCTGAAAAATGAGAACTGGCCCAAGTTGTGCTCTGAGCACAATAATCACTGCTCCCCTGGTGATATAAATTTTGTCTCCTCTGCTAAATCTTCATTCTTCCACATACTGTCAGAGAGAACTATGTACATAGTGTTCAGTTCATGCTGAGATTACAGCATCTGAAGCTGTATAGCTGAGCAAGTGCTTTTCCATTTCATAAAACAGTTCAACACAAAGGAAAGAGATGGTGTAGATTATTGTAAGGAAAACTTTTCCTAGTCATTAGAAAAGAAGATAATGAGGCAAGATATACTAGAGGTCTCCAATGTTATAAATAGCATGAAGAAGGTAAACAGACACTGGATATTTGTTCTTCCACATAACATAGCAATTATATAGCACAAAAGCAGATTACCAGCCATGGGATAAGGAAGGACAAAAGAAGCATTCCACACCACTGCCAACAAATATTATTATTGTGGAACTGATTGACACTGGATGATGCAGATGCCAAATCACTGACAAGCTTAAAAAGAGTCAGACAAATTCGAGCTCTGCCTGCGGCTGTTAAAAGGGATAGGCTGATCGCTCCCTCCCCAAGCAACTGACTGCCCAGGCTGCTTACATGAAAGATCACTGTTCATCCCTGCTTCTTACTCACTCCGCTATATATTTTCCACTGTGAACAGTCTGTGGGACAAGATGAACTCTCATCTGATACTACAGATTCATTATTTTGCTTTTGTAAGCTGGGTGCTCCCCACTAAATACGTGGAGAAATGAAGTAACCTCTCCCTCAAATAGCGCTGGGAAGACAAACCCCTGGATGTACAGGACACACAGAGAGCAATTCAATCAAAATGTATCTGCCTGTGACCTGGGGAAGACCACAGGTTGCCCTGTAAGTCACCAGCCATGTCTCTACTGTATCCAACAATGCATCAGCTGCTCATCCTGCTTAATCCAGCAGCCATGTTCATACGATGAACATTAAACAAACCCCAGGCCCACTCCTCTCCGAGCTCACAAGGAATGCCTTAACAGCATACTTAGCCTCCAGCGCCAAGGCAAACACTCCTGCTGCTTCAGGGGCAGCTGCAGACGTTCCTGAGTGACGCAGGGTGCAGTTGCCATACAAGTCTGTTGTAGCCTGCAATGATATTAGATTTAATTAATGAAATGAGTTATTCCATTTTCCTTGCAGCTGCAGATGTAGAACAATATAGAGAGTGGAGTTTTGCACTTCAGAATAATTGTGCATTTGTTCAGAGGATCTGTCTTCTTTGGAACTGTGTATGAATTTAAAGTATTGGGGGACATAGTTACAGAAGGTAGGAATGCAAGAATAGGTTACAATGTAGGAAAACAACTTTCACTACCACTTAGGTCTCAAACTTAAACAGATATCAGTTATTTCCTATAAGCAAAGTTTAACCAAACTTAAGTTTCGCCTTAAGTTTCATTATGGTTGTCATGAGTGTTGGAAACTAGAATTGTTAACAGTACTGAGATTTCTAAGGCTTACACAACTCCAAAGCCAAGACTGGCTGCAGACTTCCATGCAGACCTAAGGAAAACCTTAGAAGTCCATTTTATGGCGATAATTACAAAGGTATCACTTTAGCTGATACCAGCACAATGCTGACACCAAGACAGAAAGCAGTATTTTTCTATCTGCTATTGCACACAGGCATTTAGGATGCTACCTAAAATGAATAAAGTCTTTGGAGCTTGAGATAGAGTTAAGGAAAATGTATAATGGCTTTTGGGAAGGGCAGACCTTGAGTTACTACACCACAGTTTTCCCTTCTGTGAATCAGACTACATCCTGGCTAGTCTGGAGGTGCTGAAGAGCAGTATCAGTATAGTGGAAGGGAATCCCAGTTAGACTCGAACATTAAACACATATTTTCCACTAGTAAGTATGGCCCTGTAAAGGACTTGAGTATGGTGCTCCACAGTGCTCTCAATGCTTGACTGTATCTCTGAGGGTAATCTGAACATCCACATTTCCTCTAAGGCAACTGAATGCCTGTTTGCCCTGTTCAGCTCCTAGTACAGCAGAAATCTGATTCGTGACTGCTCTGCCAGAACAATTAAGGATGATTTCAGATATCAACCCCTTTTTTTTTTAAGCTTTAAACAGAAGCCTTTTGTCAAATTGTCCTCTGGAAAGAGGGCAATTGAACTTCTAAATCTGGTTTCTGATAAAGGAAAGCACGAAATATATGAATCTCTAAGATATGGAAGATCACTGCTGTTCTCAATGTTAATTCCACATCTCCTCAGCTGACAGCCTTGGCACAATCACATGCTGCAGACGAGAAAATATCCATCTCAACAAAGGACCATCTGGAGCTCCAAAGCAGTCAGAGTTGTAACGGGTCGTGGGAGTGCAAAAAGACAGCAGCAACACCACAATAATATCTGGACTCACCACGCCAGCCTCCGGATTTCTCTTCCTCCCATTACTGAATGTGGAGGCTAGGGTTGAAGAGCAGCTTTCATCATACAGAGCAGTCCGTCCATCATTTATTGCAGAATTGATGGAGATTGTCCACATACTTGATGCATAACCGTCACAGTTGCAGTCATCGTAGCTGCCCCCATCTCCAGAGGCCCAGACGTAGATGCTTCCTTTTCCTCCCCGGCCCTGTGAAAAGGGAAAGTTGGCCCTCCTGGATTAAACTGCAAATAGAAAACAGCACCTATGCTCAACAGCACACGTAGTTGTGAAACTAAACATCTCTAAAGGAGAAAACTGGTCCAAACAAAATATACGCCAGCTGTAAGCTGAAATAAAATGGGCTTCTGCAGGTTATTAAAATTGGTTAACTGGCAGCCACAGCCAACTTTGCAACTTCATGCACACGGAGCGTTTCCATTTATCTCCTGCTTTGTTTGATGCCCTGAAGGTTTCTGTGCCATATGCTGAGACATTTTATAGATTCATTAGTGCTTATGTCAAAGTCTAAATGCTTTAACGAAGGTGTTCTTTTATAAGCAATATAGGTCATCTCAGACACTGGCTTTGTAAGATCTAATTAGGTTTGGACAAGGACTACAAAATCTGTAAAGCCGGCACCTTTTTCCTCTCAATACTCTCAATAGATTTTCTCTTAAGTATCACTGACACAGAGCTGTTTGGTTTTTTGTTGTTTTTTTTTTTTGGCAAGTCAGCTTCTATGACCAAGCAGCAAAAAAGAAATCAAATGAATCATCTACAGAAAGATGGTCTACCAAAACCACTGCAAAGTCCAGAGATGAATGGGAGATACTGAAGCTATGACCTTCCTGTTAAAAAAATTTGTATCCTCTCTCCCATTTCAGGTAAGCAAGGAGTGGGAAGGGATCAACTCCACTCCGTCTTCTCATGCCATCCTAAGACTGGAAGAAGGTAAGACCTCAGAGCCTTAATGCTTGGAGGAAGATCAATGCCACTGAAACCAAGCACAGATCTCCCACTGATAGCAGCACAGCCAAAATTTCTCTCTGTTTAGTCTAATGTCCAGTGTTTACTTCCAGCAGCATCACCAGGGTACAAGGCCTCAATTTAGCATACTGTTTGTGTGTGCACTGGGTAGAAGATGAGAAAAAATATCTTCTGGTCTTTTCATTGTCCAGCAAAAAATGGAAATTAAAGCATATGCAAACAAAGCAACTTGCAATGGTATTTTAATAAGAAGCTTTTCTGCAAATAATTTAGATAAAATCTGAACTCTCAGCAGTAGCTTCTATTTTTCATCATACCTCACTGAAAAGAGCAACCTCATTATTTCAAGCATCTTAGAGGGTTACATTATAATCCACTGAATTGCACAGCAGGTCTGCTGCCACTGGGGTACGTAACACCTCAGGACAGAGATTTTCATAATTAAGATGATGACTATGAAATAAGCGTCCTGAAATCAGTCTGAGAACTCCTACCAAGATCTGAGATCAATCATTTTAGTTTTAAAGGAAGAGGATGCTGTGGCAAAAATACATAAAATCAAAATAATGAGCTTGTGCTAGACTGCTGCTACCTGGGCTTTGGACTCAGTTCCCAGACTACATCACAAGCTTGCTGTCCTGCCCACATGTACCATCACACCACCGTGTCACCATCTGTGCCTTTTGGACAGCCTCAATGACAGCTAGAGCACCCGCCACAGAAGACCACGCTGCTAGTGCCAGGAACAGGATGTTTGGCATGTCTGGGACTGATCTTAAACAAGCCTTTCCTTCTAGCCATTCTGAAGAGAGATGAAACGCTTAATTTTCATGTGACAAATTCAGGAAAACAGCCTGGTGCCAGGCAGTTAGCATTCATACAGTGTTGGGAAGCAGACTTTGCCCTGCATGGCAAATGGCTCCGTGCTGCCAAAAGTGGGAATTGCTGCAAAGCAGCACACACCCCACAGATGGGATTTGTGGTGGATGGCAGAAAACAGGTATAACAGATTGCTGGTGGGTTCAGGTGGCATCCACAACGGAACTGAAATTTGGGGTTGGGTTTGTGGGTGTAGTAAGCCTGCTAAGTGCTAGTGAGGGCAGGTATAATGCCATCACTGTCTATTTGGAGAACAGTCAAAGGATATCACTTCTATGAGAGGTGCATCCACAAGTGTGGCGTAATGGTGTTTTATGCTGGTTTGTTTGGTTGTTTTTTTTTTTTAACCTTTTAATACTCTAATTTCTATTGCATTTCCCTTTCAGCCAGGACTTGAAAGGGAAAAAGCTGATAGCAGCCCTAGTGCAATATTTGCAATGATTCTTAGGGCGGGTTTGCACATGCAAACTGCTCATTGACTGTCCGCAGGCATTACTCCAAGTACCATGCAGAAATGTATGGCTTCAAAGGAAGTTAATTTTCAATTCCCTGGATGGTATTTGTGTAAACCAGAAAAATCTCACTGGGGTCAACCAAGCATCATACTTAAAGCCAACTGAAAGCTCCTTTTACATCTCAACTTTTATGAACCTCAACAATTTCAGTGTTGTCACTCAACTTAGACTGCTGTAAATTAAGGACAAAAACAAGATTGGACAAGATGCTAGTAATAGGCACTAGAAACACCAGAGGGAGCCTGAAGGAAGATCAAGAAATAAGAGGGAAGACTGCAAGACAAGAAGGTACATTTTAAAGAGTATATTTTCTCCACAATCCTGTTGAAATCTGTTCATTTTCCCCAAAAGCAATACAGAGCTTGTCACTCACACTTCTGAGCCATCTGAAGCCACAACTCGCACTCACAGCTGAAAATGGATCTCAGTGCATTGAGGAGCAGCCTAAAAGAGTCTCACCTCTCAAATCACACTAATCCGAATGAAATCCAGAGCAAGGCTATATGCTCAGAAAGTCACAGACAGCTACTGAGAAGTTTTCTTGGCAGAAACAGCAGGTTTTCTATTTCCAGTGCTCTTTGTGAGATGTTGTGCTACTGGCAAAAAATATCCCAGAGAAGTTTTATTATCCATTTTCTCAACTTCTAAAGACCATAATCCCAGGAAAATTCCTTTACTGAACAACCTTGCAAAAGTGAACAGGCAGGGAACTGCAGTCTAATCCATTTTATGTAACTTAAGGTGAACTCTTTTTCAGTTTTTTATTGTGTTCATACATCATGCTTGCTGAGCTAGTGCGTAAGCCAGTATTCCTCTAAGCTTTCATTCCTGGATCACACTTTCCAGATAAAAGCTGGTGGTATTGGCAAATAAATCTCCTTCAGCTTCCCCTGGCCCTTCTTGTAAAGACTGTCAGGTGTTCCTGTAACAGCTGGGCCCCTAACACAGCTCAGCCTCTGCTTTAGCTCCTGTAAGTTGCTCAGTCCAGCCCAGCCATCATGGTTGCTAAAGGTGGATGGAAGGAACATCACAGTCTTTACAGCCTGTCTCTGGTACAGACTCTCTGGCTTTGCACTTTTTTTCCTTTTTTTTTTTTTTTTTTTTTGCATGACACAATAGTAATTCTGCATTTATTCTGAGGAAAAAAAGTGTCTCACAGCACCTTCTGTATAGTTTAGTAGCAATTTTTGTGCCTGCTATGATAAGACATGAGCTGTTTTTCCAGGAAAGGCAAAAGAATTCTACAGCTTTTTCAAGTCTCTGCCATTGGTCTTAGCAACTTTTGGATAGGACTTGGCCAGTTACCATTCTTTATTATTTTCCACTTATTTCCTCCTTAAACAGTCCTTGTTTCTCTTTCAACAGCATCATTAGAACTTTTGGCACTGAATTATTTGGAAACCCTTACATGTTTTGTAATTAAGAACTGCATCCTTCAGTAACATTTGCGAATTATCCTGCAAACTGTGGTTTGCAGCCCAGGGCATGGCGTATCCAGAACACGCTGCTCTGCCTGGAGGAGCTTTGCAGCACTGGAAATTTCCATCATGTTCCCCAGCTGGGGAACCCCAAGGCAAGGAAGGATGTGGAAGAGCTGCAGCACCATCTGCCTGCTGTTGGGACCTGGTGGATGTATTGGGCTGGGCTCTCCGGCCATCGAGGAGCTCTCCCCACCTCTGCCTTGTGCAAGTAGCCCAGCTGTGTGGTTTAAGCCAGCTGGAATCAGCAAGACCTTGGCATCACCAAGCTGTTGCTGTTTTTATTTTTGCACTGCCAGGGTTTTCTGGAGCCTGCCTGTGTTCTCCTGCATCTCTGACCCGCTGCCAGCTAGCAGCCCATTGAGACCTTATTGACTTTGCTAGCTGGCTGACTGGTTCCTCCTAGCAGATTTCTAAAGCAATTTGGGTCAAGTCATAATCACCCAAGTACATGAGATTCCTTTATGAGATTCTCAAAGAATGAGCCCTGGAATTGTCAAACCCTAACAAAATGCTTTATATAACTTACTCCAGTCTTTATTAGGTCACAGAAGAATACTGAACTCCCCTCCAACAATCCCCAATTAACTGTGCAATTGTTAATACTTCCTTTCACTAAAAATAGTGCTTGAGCTATTTTCTATGCCTAAATTATTGTTGAAACTAGATGGGCTTCTGTTAGCCAAGAGAAATGAGTGGAAAAATACAGTTTTGGTGAAAAGAAGCAGCATCAGCTTTCAATTATGGTTCACCTCAGCAGGAGGGGAGCTTGGAAAGTGCCAAGAGAAAAGCTTCTATTTAAAAATAAAATAATTCCGCCTGCTCAAAATCAAACATTTCTTCTTTCCCTTCCAAATTTACTCTCCAACATAAATTTGATCCATTTTACAAAAGAAAAGAACTTGATGATCAGTACAAAATAAGCAAAATCCATCAACTGAAATGTTCTGGCTCAGCTTAAACTAGCAATTCCTTTTTGTTGGATCCTGAGCTGCACATCACAAGTGATAACACATTACTATAGCCCAACAATTCTGCAGATACAATTCTGATATTGGTAACATCTGTAAAAAAAATCAATCCCATTGCTCCATGCTGGTCCAAGCTATGGCAGTACAGCAGTTTTCTACTCCTTATGTGACAGTCATCTAAATCTTTGTGAAGGGCAATATTTAACGTTGTCGCAGGATCGGGTGGAGCACAAGCCTTACAATAGCCAAGGTCTTCAGCTGCCCAAGGCATGCCCGAAGCAGCAGATATCACAACAGAAACCAATGAGATTTGGGATTTACACCTGTCCTGTTCCCCAGATATGTGTATTCATTCCCTGAGCTGTGGCAAGAAAGTAGATGCTCACAGACTGATCTCCAAATCTGGAACTTGTTCATGGTGATAGGGCGTGCATCCCATCACTAGGTTAGAAAAGCTGTTCATGCTGCTTTACTGAAGCCTGAAAGTATCCCACTCAGCCAAATGGGTAAACATCAGAAAAGCTGACATACAATATACTCATGTGGGATTGTAATTTGGTTTGATTTTAGCTTAAATACGTAAGACAAGACTTGTAATTGCAATGCATATTCTAGACACAATAGCAATATGATAGTAAAGGGCTCCAGAGATACAAAGAAGCTTGTACGACTTCCTTAGAAATGAAGTAATCAGAAGGCAATGTCATAAAATAATTTCCCTATCCTCACTTGGCGACTGAGCCAACAAAACAATGTTAGATGTAGTTGCATATACATTAATGATGTACCAAACTCAGCATATTTCAAACAGCAAGAATGCAACGTGCTTGGCCTTGGATGGAGGCAAATGAGAAATATTTCATTTTCCATGCTATCCTTTCTTCTTCTACTACTGAGCCCAATTACAGAGCCATGATGAGACTATAAATTCTTAGTATTGCTCCCTTGGCAATTTGCACTTGTATAGCATTTTCTTAGGTAGAACCATATTATGGAAGCAACATTTTCACCAACACAGGCACGAATGGATCATGTCTTATATATCCTGGATGAGCTGGCAAAGTCTCAAGAAATTAATTCAGTCCATGAGCAACTCCTTGCAACTCACTAATACAAAAGCCTATATCATAAAAATGCAATAGATAGAGACTATATTACTCTTTTTTTTTAATATCTGCCTTAAATTCCAATTGCTGAAGCTGGAAATATTGAGCTCATAAAACAGCAAGTAAGAGATGTTTACTGGATATTGCATTAAAGATGGGTTATATCCGTAAAGCGTGGGTGGAATAGTTCTTGAGCTAGTTACTTTTTTCTTACCTTACAGTTTAAGATGTCTCATGACATAATCCTGATTGAAAGGTACCAGCAAACAAAAGATACATAACTAAGAGAGTTGTGCTATCACTGGGAAACCACCTGTCCCTCCAAGGTGTATAGCCCCCAAAATAGGTAAGCACAGGTCACACAAGGGATACATAAATCACACAGCATTGCTCTGTCCAGCTGTATTTTTTACAGAATGCTACTACAGGCTCACACCCCTTCTCTGAAATGAAAGTTCCTCTCAGCCATGATACAGCTGTTACTCAACACTGGGCTATTTATTCCCAAATCTACCATGGCAGTTTCTGGCCCTGCTCTGCGTTTTAGTTTGTAGCTCTGCACCTGGAATAACCACCCTCTATAGCTCACTGAAAAAATGTATCTGTAAACATGCAGTACATTAGGGGCAATGCAACTGAGCATATGAGAAGGCTGGTTGGTACAGGGGTAAGGTATTTCAGGACATCCAGAACAATGTTAGGTCAGTGACTTACTGAGGCTGTAAAGAAATATGACTCTTTTCTCCCTATATGCCACAATATGCTGCTGTCCACAGATGATGCCTAGAAGCCAGACAGTAACATTTCATTAAATAAATCCATTACAGCTCCTGGCAACTGTGTTTAAAGAGGGAGCAACAGAGCACATTCACCAGACAGAACCACATTTGTCCCTTAGCCCATTGCAGGCTACCCTAATGAACATATGACTCAGGCACAGTCTAGCACAGTTGCCTGTCACAGTGAGCAGCCAGTATCAGATGCCTTGCAGCTCAGGGATATTTGTGTACAAAACTACTTCAACCTCTACCCTCAAGTGCCTGCTAATTCAGCAGTGAGCTCATACATCTTTGCAATGCAACTGCCACTATTCAGTGACCCAGTCACACTGCTGACTACTGCCCCTAAACAAAAGTCCTCCGATAAGACAGTGAAGAGCAGATTGTATGAAAAGTGAGTGAATTGTGGCCTAGCAACAAACAACAGCTAACTACTTTCTGATTACATGTATTACACTTGGTTATGAATGCATGGCTTCAAACCACACATCCAGACACACAAACTAGAAGTGTTATCATCATGTTACAGTTGTCAGGCAAGTGCTTGCAACAGGCATCCCAGCAGGTTTGGAAGGAGGATGCCAAAGACAAAACACCAGAATAGAGTCTGGGTAAGAATGAAACTCACATCTCTCCTTGAGATAAATTCCCAAGTATGGCAGCAACAAAGCAAACGTTACCAGTGTTTGTCAGTTCAGTTAACTGCATATTCCCTTTAAGAATTTAATCTCATTCCCAATTTCTTCTTAGTTTATTGCCTTAGAGGCAAGGATATTAATCTTGCTCTGTGCAAGAGATCTTCCATTTCCTTCCAGGATATTTGAAAGTATTGCTTTTAGTTCAACAACACATTTTTATTCTTAGCATGTTGCTTCCTCCCTGCCAATATTTCAGCTTCATCACTAATTTATGAACCATCACTCTGGTGAGAATCAGCCCTAGACTGAGAAAAAGCGTTCCTGCATTTATTTGTCTCAGTTTGTAAAATATGCTATTTTCTCTTTAATAAGAAGTGTTGTTTTAAAATATATATATATATTCTGAAAAGTGAGGTTTACATTCGTACACTCAGTAGAGAATTTTGTGTGTAGATTGTAGACCTAAGATAGGTAGAATGGTACCATATCAAAAGCTTGTTAATCTTCCCTTACATGCAGGGAAGCCTGTAGTGGGTTTTTCAAAGCACCATGGAGAGTTCCCAGCATCCACAGAAATGATGAAATGCCTTTGGGAAATCTGTCTCTCCATGAAAAGAAATCAGAACAAATTATATCCCCAAACCTTTCTGTGACAGGAAATGTAATGAACATAATTAGGATAGATAAAGCTATGCCAAAATGCAAAGGGAGTTATCTAGAGGGGAGCTATCTCTTCTTTCGTGCATGTATTGCCAGGAGATATCTAGGATACTGCCACTATAAAATTAAGTGTAATTGTTCCTAGACAACAGTATCTTTCTCAGGTACAATCCAATACTATTCCTTCTGCCCTCCAACTCCACAGTGGTTGTTTGACAGAGCTGTTTCCTAATTTGAGCTCTTCTGTTCATTTCATGCCTTCTGATACGGTATGAGAGCTATCTTTCCCAGAAAGCACCTCACCAGCACCCTTCTCTCTCCTTAGCAAGCAGCCTAAGAGATCTAAGAGATCCCAGATCCTCATACCTCATACTGTAAATTACTTCTTAATGAGACTGACAACACATTTAAGGGGAGGGCATTAAAAAGTTATGTGACCAGACAATACAACAGCGAAGAAAAATCTCTTATCTCTTTTTAAGCATTTAGAAAGGTGTAATGTCAGCATAACTCCACAAAATAGAGGACATGGGGACACAACAGCAATTTGATTGAAAGCTCTTTTAAATATTAACCCGGGAAAAAAAAACAAAACAAGTGAAACAAAAAAACAACAACTCAACACAACAAACCTTTCAAAGTAAAACCTGCTTCTCCTGGAAGGGTTAAATGCCTTCTCTTAGATTAGTTTGCATTACCTTTCAGGGGCTACTCATGCTTTTTCTGTTACTTCTTGACTAGTTTTGCATGGAAGTAGAACAACAAAAAATTGGAATGGGAGGTTATCTCTGCTCCATCCAACATTAATGGAAGAAAAATCAAGTATCCAATAGCACATCAGGGTGCTGCTAAAAATACAGCTGTGCTACAGACTGAAGAAGGATTCTCCCCAAAACAGAAGTATCTAAGGGGATCAGGAAAGTCTTTATGAGGATGCATGGGAGATCCTGGATGTGTGTTGTCATAGAGTTGTACACATTCAGTTTCATGAGGCGATCTCTGACTCTTACAGTGGGATGGAATTTGCTCACCTGATCCCCATGTTTCCAAATTTGTGTGTAAGAGCATGAAGATGTCCATAATTCATCCATTATAGGTAAAACATTAGGGACTGCAGTTTTGAGAAAGCTTTGGATGCTTTACCATGTATCACAGCAATAGATTTAATTCCCATGACACAAAACATGGTAAACTGATTGTTCACAGAGAGGTGGTGATGAAGAATGGGTGAAACTGGCACAAGAGGAAGAAAGAATTTGGATGGAAAATGAGCAGTTGCAGAGCTCCCACACAAAACTACCCCAGATGTTCTGAGCAATTTCTAATAACCTCATAGAAACCCATCTGCAGTCAACAGGAGGAGTAGCCTTATTCCCTGCAGCACCACGAGTAGCATCTGCATGACGCCAAAGAGGAGATGGAACCATATAATGTTTGTTTTGAACCAGATTGTTTTCTCTCTGAGCTGTGGTACACATTTTACCTGAATTTATTAATAAAGTACAGTTTTACAGATTACAGGATGATAGTGAGTGTCTTTGAAAGAAGTGAAAGGATAGAAATAAAACAAGGAGGGACCTGGTATTGGAGACTATTACTCCACAGACAGTGGTGGTACAATTACAGCTGTCATAAAGACCATGCAAGTGACCTTAAAGACACAATAAATTCAAAATGACAAACTGGCAGCACATCAAAAAAGACAATGTGACATCAGTAGTATAGCTAGCATCTTTTAAGTTAGGGAACATTTACAGGGTTCTGGAGCCAGGATGTGATCAGGCTTTTCAATTTTGACTGTGATGGCATATAAAAAGCCTATGTAAGCTGAACAGAGATGAAAACAGCTCTGTGCAAGAGAGCACAGTATCTTGAGACAACATGATTAAAAAAAGAAAGCCAAGATATTGCAGAGAGAACATCAATGGAACCCACTGAAAGCTGAGACAATTTACATAATTGCACTGTGTTCTGCAGCACCTATCATATATGCTTAAGCTCCTGGTGTTACTGCAGGTGTGTGCATATCCCCCTGACCCAATACCTCAGTTATTTAATAGGATTGTTACCTTGTTCACACCGTCTGCCATTGCTTGTAGTGTTAGCTCTCTAGGCCCATCCACAGTCTTTCCATTATCAGTTGGCCCCCAGCTGGCACTGTAGATATCTATGACCTGAGGCATGTGACTGATAGAGGACGCCTCAATAATGTCTGTCATAAATGGCTGGTCAAGCATCCGAATACCTGTGGATTTAATCAGCATAAACATGGTATCACCTAGCAGCACCTGAGTAACTCCCCCAGACCCGTTGGTAGTTTTGGTCACTCAGCAGTTCTGCACTCACCATACACTTTGCATCAGGGTGTGCTTACCTCCCGGCAGGATGCAAGCACATACACACCCAGCCATAGCAATGTGGTGTGACCCAGAAAGAAAAAACACTTCACTGCTTTCTAAGTACATAGCATCATTCATCTGCTATTCAAAAACACTTGAAAAACATTCCTGTTAAGAAATCTCAGCATTTTATAGTAATGAAATACTAAAAGTATGTAGATCACATTTTTTATATAGGAATTGAGTCAGAGTTTCAGTGATACGATCCAAGGATGTGTCAACTTTATAAAACCTCAGAGCACTGTCCCAAAGCAAGGCAGAGTGTAGGACAGAGGCAGTCCAACCCTTACATCTATCATACTCCCCTATGCAGGACAGTGCTGCTGACAGCCAACCTCTGGGCCTTTGGATGAGACCTGAGCAGCCAGGGACACATTTCAGATCTCATTATGGCCTTGAGTTGAAGTTTTGTGTTTTTCCAAACAGCTTCAGGACAGAGATATGGCAGAAGTCAGCACCACAGAGCTAACCAGTGTTAATGGCAGTGGGAGCTTGATTTGGAAGCCAGTGCTTTCACTGTATGCAATACAAAATCCATAGGCCAAAAAAAGGCTGGAAAGCATGGTATTTGTAAAACTGACCCAAGCTGGATATTCCTGACCTGCTAATTTAGGCTAGAAACTACAAAGTTTCTACACTGAACCTCAGTGACTGAGAAAACCCATGATGTGCTTGTAAAATGCAGGTATGCACTGAAACCACAGAATTGATGACTGATCCTAGGGAAATGAGGGACGACAGAGCCAAGCCATCTGGTTTGATCCGAGGGGAAAAAAAAACAAAGAAAGAGGTAAAAGAAACAAAGCACACAATTCCCCACATCCTTGCTTACCAACTTCTAATCCAACCTGCAAACACACCTTTGAATCATGTCAGATGTGGACTACCAGCTCCTATTAATTTTCCACTGACCACACGGTGGTGCTGCAGGAGCACACTGTCCTCATATACGAAAGCACCATTCCCCCAAATCACTGGGGATCTTGCTACAGAGCAGGCAAATCTGGCAGGCTGTTTGTCTTCAGAAAAGGCCTTCAGCTTTCAATCTTTAAACAACCAGTTTGATGCAGTAGATTATACTACAAATAAATATGAGGTGCTGTTAAATTCCTATGCCTCAATTCACAGTCCTCTAAAAGTGATTGCCAGAATGCACATTTCATGAAACGTTGCATCCTTGGAAGACACATCGTCATTACTGGTGGAGAAAGGCAAGCACCAGACCTCCTTGGCCAGTTACTAATTCCTAAGCGACACTTATGGGGGTAACTGCTTAGCACATATAGCTTGGTGTCCTGGAGGTCCTGCTTTGGAATGTGCAGGTGACAGGCAAAATGTGGCCTTCCCTTACTCCTCTGTGTCAGCAGTGAACCAGGCCAAGCAGAGGAAGCAACAGGTGCATTTATGATGGAGTTTTCTAGTATGTGCTGGGGAATTAAATGTAATTCCTAAGCACCCATCTCCACTTGCTACTCCCTTCCTGACGTTGTGGAGCAACCATACAGTGAGGAAAATGGATTTCTTTAGGATGAAACTCAACTGACATATCCTGTTCAAGAGCTCAGCTCCAATCTCTGTACTCAGTCCATCAGGGCAGAAAAAAAGCTACCTCAAAGTAAAAATATCCAGCACACCTGAGGAGAGAATGTTGAGTGCTAAGCACCAGCCAGTCTGCTCTGGGCATCTGTTCTTACCACTCCACATTCTTCATTAGAAGGGAGGAAAGCAACAACTGCAGAGATTTACAGCACTGCAGGGCCTGCACTCTGAAAGCCTAAAGCATACAAGCAGCATAGGATTTGCATTTTCAAGTACAGGTTCCAAGTGCAGCAGGAATTTGCACCTTCTCTCCTGAAAAATAAGATTTGCCACAAACGATTCTTCCATGATGCAGGGAAGGAGCACTGAAAATGATAATACAGAGGTTAACAAAAGGAGGAAGAGAGCTGTTCCTTTGCAGTGTCATTGAAGAAGCTATATAGGGCCCTCAGTGAAGGCAGCAGAGACTCTCCACAGCTAGTGTGAGAAGTAATAAACACATGGCCCAGTGCCAGCCTGCAGTCCTGGGCTGGGCTATGCTCCCTGTTCCTGCAGAGCAGTGCTGCATGAAGCACAGTGCTGTCAGGACTGCTAGGGTTGGTACTGTACCTGCCACCTTGGAGTTGTAGGCGACTCCCACACCACAGATGTTGTTGTTGGCAGCTGCAGACACCTCTCCTGCACATCGAGTCCCGTGGCTGCGGAGGGGAAAACAGAGACACCACATTAACCCCAGCTAATGCAGCAGTCACTCTGCACATGCTGGACAAAGGAGCATCACCCTGGTCCTGTCTTTGCCTCACTGCAGTCAGGACCCAGCCCTTCAGAGGAAAACCCATGGCAAACTTGAATGCTGCACTAGGATACTTGGATGAGTTCATTCCATCCTGAAGCAGCAAATAATCAGTTTCCCCTCTGCAGCATGAATGATGCTTGCTCTGAGGTTAACACAGAGACCTGTGCTTCATTTAGCTGTGAAGTTATTCAGCCCATTCCAACTCTGGCTGTCAAGCAGCTTCTGCCTTGTGACCAGCTACTAGGCAGCAGAACCATTCCTGGAAACAACAGTGTAAAACTAAAATCAGCACCAATTCCTGCATTTTTGCAACCAGGCCACGTGACGCCTATTACTTTGAGCCCCGTGAATACGTTTTTCTCCTCAAACACCTATCAGATACATACCACTGCCCACAAGGAATGCTACAGAAAGAGGTGGTGCAGCGCCAAGCTGGAGTAGCAGAAGAGAACCACAAGGACCAGCACATTCCTTGGCAGCAGAGCTGTGACCAAGGGCATCCAACCCTTCCAGTGTCCAGCTGCCAGGAGAGCCACAAGCCTGCACAGAGCTGCAGCTGTCAGTGCCCAGATAGCCTGCAGTCAGCTTGAATGTGAGATGCTTCTGCTCTGACCCCGAGGTCCAGGCTCAGCCTGACGCGCAGCATTTCAAGAACACTGTGTCTCTGAAGTGCTTTACAGCTCTTAGCACAGACCCTGCTGCTGTTGGTGGCTGCGAGGCAGGCTTACAAGAAGGCAGATCGCAGATCGTTTTTCTTCCTCTTAATTCACCACAGAAATTAAACCGCAGAGAAGATAGAGAAGGGCAATATAATCTCATTTTAAAACAAATAGCAGATATAGCAGAGAAACAAGCGAAACCTATGCAGCTGTCAGTTTGGTTCCTTTGAGATGCATCGATATCAATCTTTTCCACCACTCACATCCACCCACTCCGCGTTCCAGCTGGCATTGCTCCTGCAGCATGCTAAGGACTCGTGCAATTAGCAGTGCTGTCTTCTAGAGGCTGTGGAGAGTCCCAGACAAACCATCCCCAGGGGCAGCAGGATTGTTTTGTTTTAATCATCTTTTTTCTCCCTCTGTCCTTTTTAAGCACCTCTGGCAAAGGTGAGCGTAAAATTAATCAAGGGGTGAGAAGGAACACATTCTTTTTATTGCCTCACTCAGAAGAGGGTATTTTTCAAGGTAGCCTCCAGAAAGAAAACGACTGCTCTCAAATGCACACAGTGCTGTGATCACAAAAGATCGCAGGCAAGTTCCTTTTAAAAAGGGGTAGAGAGGTGAGTGGTGAGGACTTCTTCAGCTGCTGGAGAAATTTCTTTCAACAACCAAGCAGGTTTTCCCTCGTGCCCTTGTTCAAGGAGCTGTGAGGAAGCACACCGTTGCTAGGCATTCGTTATCTGGTGGCCTGTGGACAGCTACAAGCCACAAAATGGAATAAACGGCTTGGTTAAAAAATTGCCTTGACTGAGGCTGGGGTGCAAAAAAATTTAAATAATATGGGTGGCATCATCAGGTGGACTCTGTCTCAAAGAGAGAAAAAATAGGAGGACTGTTGGAAGGTCCTCTCCCCTTTTTCCCCTCCACACTGGCCAAAATGATGAAGGCTGCCAGTAGCCCTGCTCCAGCAGCTCAGGGTTAAGGTAATGTGCTGCTGAATGGAGGGGAAAAAATAAGTCACACGTGAGCTATTGCAAATGCATTTGGTTGAATTATTAATGGCAAATAGCAGACTTTTCTAATTTAGGCCTATTTGCTGTTCATGTATCATTGATAAATCCATTGCGGTTTCTACGAAGTGACCTGTCTCATGGGCACAGATCACAGCTTCCTTCTCTAATGTTCATCTCTTTGCTACATTCCAGTCTTTAAAACAAGGGGATAAAACCCATTCGAGAATATTTTCATCTACGAATGAGATACATCAAAGGCAAAGTGGATGTTAGCACATAGAGCAGCTTTTTCAATGAACACTGTATAAATGCAAACATTTTATATGAACACACATGAAAAATTATGGTGGACTGGGAAACAGCTTTGCCTATCTGAACTAGTTATCAAAATTTGACTCCTTGATTTTGGAAACCATTTCTATTTCTGAAGCCCACTGCCAACCCCATGGGCAGTCTCTTCTATTTAGATGTTTTTGAGAAGAGGTGGCCCCAGTTTTCAGGGGAGGTTGTTTTTTTCCGGCTTTGAAATACATCAGCAAACAGCAAAGGACAAAATTCTGCCTTCCTGATGCCAAGTGTCTGTAAGAAGGGCTATGCTGAGCTACAGGCTCAACAGTGGGGATGAGCTGCCTGTCCCAACCACCTCAGGTGCTTGCAGTGGGCAGCAGTCAAATATGCAGAGCTCAAAGGAACATTTTTGTAAGTCAAATGCTCTTGCCTTTTCATCTGCATGATGCTCTCAGCCTCTGAGCACTGGGAGAGCATAGCATAGGGGGGGGATCTACTTGTGGAAGGTGCCCCTCCACCTGCATCTGAGTGTGCAAAGAACCTGCAGTAATGCTGTGGCTCTTTCTTCCCTTACAAGAAATGCTGCAGACAGAATGAGCTGTTGGATATAAGAATTCTCAATTAGTGCATTGTTCTCAGTGTATTGATTGGAAAAAAAAAAAAATGAAGAAGAGGGGAGCAGGTGTTTTTGCTCTGTTAATGAGCACTGTCTGGAAACCAAAGGGAGACTCAGTGGGGTTCTGCTAGAATACATAATAAATAATGGCCCCTTTTTTTTTTTTTTTTTTTTTTTTTTTAAGCCTCTGAAGAATATGGATTTCCAAGACAGGCAATATTCGAGAACATGGATTTCCAAGACAGAATAACAGCAAACTCTCTTCTGAGAGAATTTACTGAATAAGAAGCTATAGCAGTGGAAATAGTTATTTTTATCCTGACAGAAAGCTGTGATCTCAGTGCTCTAAGATGGAGGGCCTTGTGCATGCCCACAACATGAAAAGAGAGAGCTGTACAGAAAGGCCAAGCTACTCCTGACTCCCACAGATACCTCTGCACCATGCAACATGGTACCTACCACATCCCAAATGTTATGCAGGATTAGGTGTTAAAATCACTGCCAGTTCCTAAAACAGGTGCTAAAAAGCCACTCTGAGCTCTGGGGGCTGCCTCTGCTTTTGGGAACTGGGCTTGGTTCAGGTTTGTGCACTCGGCATTCCCCATCCCAAAATGGTGACCTCCATGGTCCCCAAGCCATGGGTCTGAGCACAGTCAAGCAGACAGTGCAGTAAGGATGGCAATAAGTAACTCTAGTGCCCAACCATCTGTGTGCCTCTGCCCTAACAGCAGCCCAACTGCCTGCCTGCAGCTTCCTGCCCACAGCACCGAGTTGTCCCCCTCTAAAACCCACTCTGCTTGATTTCACAGAAAGCCAGTAGCTCTCAATAAAGGCCAGAGTGCCTCCAGCAACCTTACAAAGAACAAAGTAGAATCTGTGCCTATAAGCAGAGCAGCTGGAATTAATGAAATACTCCATGCAAAAACCTCTTCCTTTTTTTCTTAAAGACTAATGACACTTTGCACATGCAGCTGGCAGCTCACAAAAGCCCCTTGGTTCATCTTTCTAAAAAACAGTCTTCTGGTTCTTATTCTTGAATTGCTTACAGAGAAACATATTCGTTATGGAAAAAGGGATATTATCCTATTTTGAGACTGATCTCCTGCATGCATAAAATTCAATGGATGATACAGAACTTACTGCAAACTGAGCAAAATGGAGTCTTTATTGTAGGTTGTTTTGAATGTTTTCTTGTGTAACTGTAGTCTATCCAGAAGCACCTGTGCAGTTACACACATGCATGGACTGTCACAGGCAGGCAGTTGTAAGCACCAGGTAATAATATCAGGAGTAAGGAGTTATGGCAATAGCTTATGGGTGGGCACATCAACATATTTAACAACACAGTATAGAAATATGCAGAGAAAAACATAGCTACAACTACTCCTGAACAACTGGGTACAAGTTGAGGAGTTCCTGGATTGTGCTGGCAAGAAATGGCTGCTTAATTGATGTGTTGCTCCATGATTTACCTTGCAAGGCAGAAAATCACCTATTCCACCAAAGAGATCTCATGGTTCATGACAAAGAAGGTACTATTTTTCTGGAAAAATTAATCAAGAAGAAATTCAGCAGAACAATTGCTACTTTTCCCCTCCTGACTATCTCTCTTCCAGCTGAAGCATCCAAGCAGAATGCCATTCTCAATATTTACAGATCAGGGTGCAGATAACCATGCTTCGTACTCTCAATTCTTCCCTTGTGTGCCCAAATTCAGCCAGAAGCCCTGAGGCCAGGGGCCCTGCCACATCTAGGATGCTCAAGGCTTCCCTAAGAGAATTCAGGAGGTACCTCTGCCTCCGGTGCTACCTTGCTGAACACGTGAGGACTGTAAATTGTGCCCTACTATAAAATATTTGATAGCAGCACAACTGGTGTTAATGGGGCTTGGCAGAGCACACATAGTTTTATGAAGTTCTACGCTGAAAATGACACAATCAACCATTACCCACTAAAGCTAAATTTAATTTTCCTCTGTGCCGCTCCACAACATTCTTCTCCTACAAAGATCCTTCTCTTAAATAAAGCAAAAAAGGCAGCAGACCTTCACAAATTAGAGCCCCAGTCTTTCTCTGACTTTCCATCCACTAATTGGATTCATGCTAGTTTAAAAGTGTCAGATGTCCTTTCCTGAAATAAAGGAGAAATATCATTGGCATCTCAGTTCAGCTGAAAAATAGCCGGTCTCTGAAAGAGGTAATCGGGGACATGGCAGCTCCTAAATCTGTTTGATCCGTTCCAAGAAGCCTGTGTTTGAGGTGGAAGCACAGCTGCCCCAAATCTTTCTTGTGCTACCTGACTGAAGTAACACTGATTTCTTTAAAAATAGAAGCCAACAAAGCAAAATGAAGACCTGCACATCCAAAACTCAGAGACCATTCATGCAGCTGTACTAAGAGATGAAAACCACATCAAATAGGCCTAAAGTATTTCTGTAAGTACTATGACTGAGCCCCAATACTGCTATGAGTTTCCAAATCCTCACTGCTGCTGCTGCTATATAAACTTTGATGACATCAATTATACTTATATCCAGAAGACCTTTGCAAACTTTCTTGGAAATACTCTGAAACAAGTTTTACAAATCTAAGCCAGAACCTACCCGAGACCCTGGGGAAAATGTGGCTGAAGAGCTGAAGAAGGAAAAGTGAGTCTTGGGCAATCATCTGTCAGGAGAAACTAAGCAACAAACAGCTGTGCTGTTGATTCCAAGCTTAAAACACAACAGAGCAGGTTCCCAGCTAGTGTACAAGGACTTCAATTCCTAGCCTGAAATGTTACTCCATCACAGTCCTTAAATTGCATTGAAAAGGCAGATGATTCAGAACTTATGTAAGACTTAATTGTTTTTAAGCTGGTCATTCTACACCACGCTGCTTTTCAGCCTCCTTAGTTTACAATCAAGAGAAAATATCATTTCTTCCCACCCCAAAGCCTTTTTCTGTCAGGCTCCAATCTGCATAAAATTTCTTCTTCCAGCTTACTCTCTTAAAAATTAAACAGCAGTCATACAGCATTGGATGCAGTAGATAGGAAACCCATCAGAATTATATTAAACTTACAGAGCTGGCTTATTATATTGTCATAGGATAGATGACAGAAAATTTTATGTGGCTATCACCCATAAAAGCAATTTAAATATATACTCTTTTGAAGCAGCATCTTCATTTGAATACTACAGTGAACCATCTTTAAACCATCTATGAAATGACATTATCTAGAGATGATCTAACAAAAGGAAGTCAGAAGTAACATCCAATTTTATAAACTGCAGTGAGATTGAAGCTACCATTTTGGCCAGCACAGAATCTAGCAGAAAGTCTTCCACAAGTCTTAGCAAATACTTTTAATTTCCTATGCAAACAGAAGTGAACAGCAAGCCACTCGAAACCCACTTACCTGTTGAACCAGTCATCTGTATAGCGGGGGTAAGGGTAGGGATCATTACTGCTGAAATCGTAGCTAGCTTGGGCATTCTGCAAAACACAAAGCTCAGTAAATGCACAGGAAAGCAGACATGCTAGGTGAAGCAGGACACACATACCCACAGAAAATCTCATTAGGTATTGGGTTCTTTTTTCTCCCCTGGAAAAGAAGATGTCATTCCTTCTCTGTGAAATTCCGCTTGTTTATGTTTCAGCAAACACCATTTTGGACACTCAACACCACTCCCAAAAGTGCTTTATTAGAGGATGTAGGTCCTATTTCAGCTTAATTTGATCACCCCGCCAACATTTTCATGAGCTATTAGGCTACTTAGTATGGCAGCACAAAGATTAAACAACATTTCCCAATCAGTATTAGAAATGGCCACACACTTGGGGTCTTCCTTCTTACTAAGAAAAATAGTATGGCTATGAAATTTTTCTCAAAATTCTAATGTGAAAACTGTATTAATGTTCAGGACATACGTGTCAAAATTCTCTCTGCGTATTTTCTTGATCCTTCAGTTGTTTGAACAGCTTTATAAATGTGGCTGTCGGACCCTTCTGAGAATTCCATCCCAGCCTCTCCTTTTTACACAGTCTAAACCACTCATGATTTTGCCCCATCAGCAGAGCTGAGGACACTCAGCAACTTTTTGATGCTATATTTGAGAAGCAACTGGAGAGTTTCAGAAAGTCAAGTGCATCTTCTTTCTTCTCTCTCAATGAAAAGAAATAAATTAAGGGTGACTGAAAATTAAGCCTTTAAAAATATTTAGAAGCTTCCTCACAACTGTATGATCATAGAGTTTATATTTTAATAAACACCATACACAAGGAGTAGAATTATGTTAATTCTTAATTAATGTACTTACATTCTTTTTAAGATTTGGCTGAGCATGCTATTGAAGATAATTTGAGTCTGAATAGCTTTGCTCCTAAAAACATTCCTTTTCAGCAAATTCTCAGCTCCAGGGGTGCAGGAATAGGCAGTCCATTAGTAGCACCAAAGACTTTGGATTTTAGATTCAAAATCACCAGCTCCCAAAAACTCTTGTGCCAGAATGAAACAGAGACAACATTGTCCTTGACCCTTGGAGGGCAAATTGAAGTATCTTTCTGGTTACTGTCCAATGAGTTTTTGGGTCATTATTCCAGAGAGCTTGGTTCTTTATATCCAATATGGAGAATAAATATTCTGCAGTATTTTAATGGAGTCCAGGCTTGCAGAATGCCAGCCACATGGTTCAGTGCTGTTCTCCAGCTCAGATATAGCCAAATACCTTTATAAGTATCTTTACTGATCTCTCAGTATCTCTAAACTTAGGCCATGATTTTCAGCCTTAAGATGCCTGTTAATAATTTCAGCTGTAGCCACAGGTTCTCAGTGCTTCTGAGCCTCTGTGCCCAGGTGCATGTTTAATTTACCTCTTTTAATTATCACAGTTGGTTATACAGCACTTTGAATGGCATGGATCTGTATGAGCAAAGAGTAAATAGAATATGACTTTTCAGCCGGGGAAAAAGGGGAACTTGACAGTTGTCTATAAATCACAAATAGCACAGAGAAGGTGGACAGGGAATTATTTACTACTTCTCATAATGTAAGAACTAGCAGGAATCCACAGAAATTACCAGAGGGAAGATAGAGAAGCAGCAGAAAACAGCAAGAATTGCTTTTCCACAGAGCATATAATGAGTTACAAAATTCATTGGCCCCCAGCAATACAGAGGTCAAAAGCCTGAAAAAAAAGAGGTTAGACAAATTAATAGAAAATGAATCTGGAAGGAGCATTAGATGCTGTGCTTCCTCCTTCTCCAGTAGTCCAGAAAACTGCAAACACTGGAAGCCAGGATGCCACAACCATGTAGGCATCTGACAGCCTCTGGCCTGGTGGCTGTGCTGCTCCTCCAGCACCCACTCCTGGCTGGCTGTTGCTGGAGACTCTTTCTACTACTGCAGGAATTTCATGAGTAACCCAAATTGTTCTGTGAGATGTGGCAACTCACACAAGAGATGGGTGATGTACCACAACTAGGGTCCTGTGTGATAAAAGCTCTGGGCAGCCTGGTCTGATGGTTGGTGACCCAGCACATAGCAGAGGGGTTGAAACTAGATGATCATTGTGGTCCTTTTCAACCCAGGCCATTCTATGATTCTATGAAAAACCTTGTGGCACATATAGCCTATCTCAATGCAACAGAGGAGGTTTGGATTCTGCAATGTCCAGGGGAGTTGCAATAAGGATTTGCACAAGGGGCCAAGTCTCATCCCACGCATAAGAAGAAATGAGCATCAATAAAACCAAATGAACGTGTCAACAGTCCTGTTCTTTATTAACAAGTTGTATGGGGCTGCTGAATCATGGCCTGAACCTCTAATTAATCACCTGCGGTGAGCAGTGACTCAGCCACGAAGCACAGGTGCAGGCAATTCACCTGTTCTGCAGGAAGGGGTGGAGCCTGGCTGCACCTCTCCTAGACCTCAGCCAAACTCCTGGATATACTATCTCATCTGTATACTCATTGATTGTACACAAGTGCAGTATCTACTCCTAGCAGAACAAGGTGGAAAAATGCATCTTATGGTAAAATTAAAACAGAAATGATGACTCTCTGAGCAATTTAATTAGAAGACAAAATCTACTCTGTCAGTCTAGACTTGGAAACCTTTGGAGATAAATGAATTCCAATCACAAATTAAATAAACTTCCTTATATAGCTGCCTTGGACTAGACATGGCCTGGAAATAATGCAGACTGCAGATAACTGAGCTTATTTCCAGTGATTTCAGATCTTTTTCACACAGCTATGAGCTAACTGGGTACTAAATGTAATCCAATATATTACCAATTCCTTACTCAGTTAGAACTTCTGGTTTCACTTCATTGTATGGATAAGAATTGAAACTCAGTTGTGAGTCAGCTCAGGTTTTTTTCTCATAGGGAAGGAACACAGTTGTACTGACACGGGCTCTGAGTTGACAGGAGGGCTGCTGAGGCTGATTTTTTCAGGAAAACATGAGACATTCAAGCGCATCATGAAAGCTATCAACCACTCCTGACTCTGTTAATTTCCTTGTGTAGAGAATTATAGATGGAAAAATCCTTCTAGCTGTGCAGACATACCACTTGTGTCTAGAATGGTGACGGGAAAATGGATTCCACTAATGATTCAGCCCACTCTGCAGCAGACTGAAGCTCTGCTCTATGTCCCATGTAACCAACAGCCAGACTATGGAAAGGTTGCTTTAGGCAGGCTACAAACCAGGTTGCACAACGCTCTTCCAAATCTTCCAGTTTTTACTCACTTGATTTTGGATAGCTGCACTCGGAGGAAAAAGATATCTAATTTAGCAGGAACCATCGACAAAGTGCAAAATTAAGAAGAGTTCTTGGAAAGAAAACAACTGCTGACTGCAAGATTTATCTTCATTAAGGTCTTTGGAAAAAGACAGCAAGTTTCATCTTCATAAGCGAACATTCTGCCCACGCTATGAAAGCTGTGGAATTGGAAATGAAACAGCACTGACGAGTACAAATGGACTGCTTCAAGTTCCTAATTTAAAGATCAAATTCTCAAATATCTAAGCTAGAACATATTTTATTTTTCCTTCCCTGTTCCCCCCCCAACCCCTACAGCACTGGATCAAAAAAGGAACGGCTTCAGTTGGTAGCCAAAATGAATCATCTTGTGTTCTGGGAAGTGAACGCTAAAATCTGTGACCCGCCGTTCTCATCCACAGGCTGGCCCTTCCAGCAGGCAGCAAGAGACTGTTTATCACTAACTCAGAGATGAGGTGGCAATGAAAAGCAGTGCACATGAAGATCTGCAGCAGCACAGTGAAATAAAAATATATTGCCTTTCAACTCATGTAATTTGGTTTTTCAATTTTAATGTCCTACCAGTAGGTATTTCTCTTAGACTTGATTTGTCTGTCTGATATTTGGTTGTCAGTATCTGATGTAGTTGCCCAGTCTTTCGACCATCAGTGGAATGATCAGATTCAGGAAGCAACTCAGTACTGTCAGTTTTAGGCTGGAGTCTAGACCTGGACGAGTCCTGAAGCATGGCATTACAACAAGATCAATCTTACCCCCTGTGTTCAATCAATACCAGTTCCTTATTGTAAAAAGATTTGAACCTGACATTCATCAATACATAATTACATGTAAATAATTTCTGCTGTACAACAGAGAATGGCTGTTTTGCTTTGAAAGAGAGCAATTATCTTGTATTTTAAGGCATATATCTACTTTTGCTATCTAGTTTTCTGCATCTTTATCCCAAGTAACATGCTGACAAAAAATGATGATGAGATTCTTTCAATCATTTACTAAGTAATAGTTTATATACTAGGATACAAATTGATGACTTTTACCTGGGTATAAAATTCAGCTTTCCTTAAAAATAAGCTTTGCCTACCCAAGAATTGCCCTGTACTTTTAAAAATATATGCAGTGCCATCTTTTCTGTAAAACATTCATTCTGTATAATACAACAATAACAGTAAATCAATTGTCCCATGTGTTGCTCAGATCTGTAATAAAATTATGTACCTTGAGTAATGCAGCAAGCCCATAAATTTTTATATAGCTTTACAAGCCTCTAAAGAGTAATTCACATATAATTCTCTTTTCCTCCTTAACTCATGAAATTTGCCTATGCTTACATGAAAGTCCATGAAACAAACAATTAAAGAGAAATGTCTACTGGCCACAATCTGATTCTATTAATGATGTTAAAGCACTGATGTATTTAGCCCAGAGATTTAAAATAAAAGAAACATCTTTAACACAAACGGCATTTGCCTTACCCTCTTCAAGAAACTGCAATTCCTTGTAGATCTGACACAGTGAGCTACCTTTTACTTGTTTGAATTCTTTACTCATCCAAAGAGGGAGCAAACTCCTAAGCTCAAATTACAACGTATGACCTCTTTGACAAACTGTATTAAAATAACACTGCATGTCATATGGTGGGAAATGAAATTCAGTTTTGTAGACTCAAGCCTAAGAAAATAGAAACGCTTCCTATGAGGCAAAGAAAAGGAGGCAACGTGATATTTTGCCTGGGAGGAATGCCATAAAGCTTAAAGGTCATTAATGAAAAAGAGTCACAGCTGCTGAGTCAGTAGTCATACACTAGCCATCTTCCTCCACCATGGGAACTAGGCTGTTCTAGATCTTGGTTGGATTTTTTATTTTGTTTTGTTCAGAAAAAAAAAAAAAAAAAAAAAACCTGCAAATTCTTAAGCAGCTTTGCTTTTCCATGAGCTAATTTACATGTCCATACTTTTATCCAGCAAATCCAGAGCTGAATTCATGACCTTGTCAACATCAAGAATACATCCACAAATGGGTTGTATTCGAGTATATTAACCACAAAAAGTGAATTTGCTGTCAGAGTGTACTTTCATCTCCCTCCAGAGACATAAGCCTTTTACCCAGTTCTTACAGGTATATTATAAAAGAAGGAATACTCAGTCGTATCTCGAATAATTTATAAGACAGCAGCACACTTTTCTACCATCCTCCTTTTCAAAGCAGTCACAGAAAAATAAATACAAATCTCATTTGAAACAGATGGAGAAGCATGCCAGGTCCTGAATACTAAATGGGGGCCATAAACCATCCTAGCATTCCAGATTCAGGTATTCATTAGAGGCTCTGCTTGTCCCCAAAATGAGCAAGTACATAGCACATCACAACGTGATTTCACAACGCAAAGCAAACCTGCTGCACACAGCAGATGAGTGGAATAAAACACCACAAAATAAGTAATACAAGTAAAAAGGTGTGAAAGATTACTGAAGTAGGGATCTTTGAAGCCATTACTTCATGAGAAGCTAACATCATTGCATTGTTCTTGATCAGTTTGCCCTATCTATACAGCAAAGTGTAGGTTTTCTTGCAATATTTGCTGGTTTGTTGAAATGAAGAAGATTTGGGAGGAAGCTCTGATGGGGGGAAATGGCGAATGACCCATTTTGTCCCCTCAAGTAACAGGTCTTGCCCTTCAGCAGCCTGTTAGCTGCTAAGGAAACCACCTTCCAGCTTCCTGGATCTATTAAAAGGCCAAGAACTCTTCCTTTAACTGGACAGATTTGAAGTTACAACTGAAAAATCTCTTACCTCAATTCTCTTAAGACTCAACATTTTAGGTTTAGGTAAAATACTAGGTAAATTACAGCCAAAAGAGTAAAAGCTGACTATTATCAACATTTGGCTAATGCTCATTTTATAAGAATAAAGGCATTTGGGGTAACAGATGTTACCACTTCTAATAATCCAGTTGTCAAAATGTATGGAAGACATGTTTACTGTGTCACCTGCAATATTGCTTCTTATTTTGCAAAGCAGAAAATCTGACACATCTTAGGTTTTAAAAAACAGAACAAACAAACCAACAAAAAAAGCCCCATGCAACTGAAAAAGAGATGGGGCTTGCGTTAATATTTATATCTATCTGTGGTTAAGTAGTATTATTTTTAAAGTAACAGTTATGATGAAAAATAGCTTAACAAGATACCTTAAACTGCAATCTTTCTCTAGATTAGACAGATTTCCTTCATCAAGTAACTGATCAGCTTCTCTTCATCTCACTTGGCACTACCTCTTATTTACCACTTATCTTATTTTTTTACTAATTTCTGTTCTGCTTCCCCTGCAGATCAAAAAAATAAATGAATCAGAAAACACAGATGAGTTACATTGCCAGCTGGCACTTTTTGGCATGCAATCATCCTCAAAGTAAAGCTTGCAGCTAAAATTAACTCATTAACTATTTCACATGGGGAAAAAGCACCTATGTAGTAAGTAAAGCAGTGAAACAGATCAATCTAAGGACAATAAAGTTTTTCAGTCTTCAAATAATGGAAGAAATAATCCATTCCATTCTTAATTATCAAGACTGCTGAGCGTTTTCCCAGTATAGTAAACCAAATGGAAGGCCAGATGCATTCAGCTACATGCAGTCTAGCTCACTGTGGCTGCTTTTTGCTGTTGCTTGGCTCAGAGGTATACAGTCAAACAAGACAGAAAACAAACAAAAAATAATCACAGAATCTTAGAGAAAAATTAAGTTGAACTTTTTTTTTCCTTAATTTTTAAGAATGGAGCACAGTTTTGATTCTTCCTCCACACTTTTCAGGATGATGTGGAAGAAACCTGAAGTGCACCAAAACTGTTCATTACTTAGAATGAGAGCTCCTCAAAGCAAGTTAATTTAGAAAAAATGAGACATTTCTACTCAGCCAAGCACTGCTGAAATTTCAGAGCAGATGCCAAAAATCTCTGAGACATGCCTCAAACTTACTAAAGAGTCACTGAATGTTCATAGGTAAGCACATTACTGAAGACGATTAATAAATCAATTACAGGTACTGAGTTCCAGGGCAAGCGGCAAATTTAAAGCTATAAGTCTTCAGCTTATGAAATGAACTCTTTGATTTCTTTAACTCAGGGCAAGGGTAACATGGTTTCTGAGTAGCCAGAACCAGAGAAGCCCTTGGACCATTTCATGATGTTAGCAAATATAAAGAGCAAAATGAATCTTACTGAAAAATACTATGAACACACACTTGGTACACCAATATCATGTTGGGTGCTAAGCTGCAGTAAAGGTTGTGTTTGCAGAGCTGTGATAGCAGCCAGCACTTTCAGCCTCTGTCAGGGATGAGCTGGAAGGAAAGGGAGCTAAGCTCTCTCTCCCTCCTCTCAATGGGCTCAATTCAAAGCCAACCAAAACCAGCCACAGGCTTTCCTACCATAATACCACAGGCAGGATTTGGATCACATCCAACACAAAGGCCTCATTCTTAAGTGCCACGTGGTGGATAAAGGACATGTTTCTCCAACGTGGAAGAAAATCTGTAGCTCAGTTTTTGCAGTGTTCAGCAGTAACTCAAGAACAGTTCTGAAGCATGACAGGGCAAAGAGAAGCTGCTTGTGCTGGCAGAGCAAACGCTGCCCTGCAGCTGCATGGAAACATGCCCCTCCATAATCATAGAGGCTCTGCAGTCAGAGTCAGTAAAAACTGATCAGTTATCAGCAATGCTTCCAGCAAAGTGCACGAATACTGGTCATATGGTTGTAATAGCACTCATAAAACAAAACTGGCAGACTGTTGAGGCTGGACACTTAAAACCAGTTACACTAATTGTGCTTGTAAAAGACAGGCAAAGTGCACCTTTGCAGAAGATGGAAATCAAGTGGCTTAGATGGTTTGGTGAGGTAATGACAACAGACAGATCCAGTTGATGGTGTTTGTGGAGAGGAACAGGAGGACTGGGAGAGCTACCCTTGTTACACAAGAGCACTGAAAGTAAGAAGGGGCAAGACAGTAAAGTGAATGGTTTCTCCTTGTTCTGAAAGGTTTCTTAGCTGACAAGAGAAGAACCCACTGTTAACAAGCACTGAAGCAGTTTCACCTAAATTGCATGAGTATGGATGATGACAAAAGGACACAAAAAAAATGACATTGTAAGTGGATCAAAAGGAGGTGAACATTTCAGAGAAGAGACTTAGAAAACATAATGCAAGCCATTATGTACATTTATTTCATCACAGAAGCAAATAGAAGCTGATTTACATGCCTTGGAGTTACAAGGTCTTGAAGATCTACTCTTTTATTCCAATTGCATGCTGACCTCATTAGCATAGGTTGAGAGCATTGCAAGAGAGTATTCCTGCCACTAAAATCTGTCAAGTCATGCTGGGTTCTCAGGGACTTTAATGGACTAGTTTATATGCTTTTCTATTAATTAAAAATAGTTTCTTTGTTTATTCTATGTGAGAGACAGGGAAACCATTGAACAGCTAGATCCAAAATTTCAGGGAGATAAAGTGAGATTGCAGAACAATCTCGTGTAAGTCTACATGTACTGTGTACTGTGCCACTGTTTATGCTTTTAAACAGAACATATCATTCCAGACTCTTCTCTTAAGTTATTCTGTTTGATTAGCAGCTGATGTTTTCACAGCAATTTATTGGATGCGTAAATTTAAGAGATGTCCTAGACATCATTAGCTGACAATGAGAGATTCACAATTACATCAGTCAGACCCGGTATCGCTTTTGACTAATTTTTCAACTAATTGCCTCTCACTGAATCAAAGTGATCTTGTTTCTCCCAGTAGGTAACAATTGTTAAAACATACACTAGCATTGAAATTATAAAGTCCTTAAACATAGCACAGATTTTTGTACTCTTTTTTGTACATATTCAAAGAGAGGCCTTTAACAAAATGCAGACCACAGCCTGACTGCAGGACATTTCCAAAGATCTTCCATTTCAAAGAGCAAAGAGTAGGGGGAATGTGTGACTGAGCTGTGCACTAGCACACCTGTTTAACTTTCACACAATTGCTACACAGAATGGGAAGAAGCAGAAGCTTCACCAAATACAAGCTCCTGTCCTGTAGTGAAAGACGTTATCCTGCTTGGTCATGTTTCCACAGCTTTTGGGATCCTTATTTGCTCTGATGGAGCTATAAAGCCTGTCTCTTGTGAGGACTGAAAAAAGCAATACGCAGTAGAATAAATCCAATAAACCTGCTGTTTGTACAGTCTGCCAAATTTCTGATTGCTCTGTGCTTAATGGAAGGGCTACTGGTGACTTCAATGAGACCAACATTTTATCAGACACTGTGCACTGCTATTTTGTTCCCCTCTAAGAAAGGCTCATTATTCTTACTGCTTCTGTTGGGAGTGCAACAGAAAGTACATTATTTTTAAATCAAAGCAATGTGAAATTGGGCAGACATTCAAAAATATCTTAACAACCTACATACCACACTAGTTCATCTACCAAGAGAAGAACTATTATATACAGAACACACGAATGCATACAGCAGTGTTAAGCAATGCAAAGCAAGTAGCTGCATCAAGATGAAGTGCCAAACAGAAAAAAATGAACTAATTTCAAATGAACCAAAATAACTTCCAGGCGCAGTGAAGGAGAACTGTTTAAGTACTGGAGTCCTTTTGCATCTTTCTCTACTGTATTTAGGCTAGCATTTGTTTGCACAAGATAGCAGGTTCTTTGTGCCTTCTTGCTTTTCTCTACTGGAGGCTTACCCAAGGGACTCCACCAAAATCTCCTTTTCGCATGCCACTGTTTGTCATTAGCACGCCCACTAATAAACAGAGGGTTTGAGTCCTTTTTGCCAAGTCAACACTAGGTCTGAAAGTCCATCCTTGTCACCTATCAATTTTTTACAAAGCTTTTTGAGGGATAAGCATTCTCCACAAACGCCGTCTAATTTAGACTTCTCTGCTAAGACCTTAAGTAGACAAAATGTAACTACAACATGAAGTTTAATGAAGTTCCATTTCAATGCTGAACGATATTCAGGCATTTCAACATCAGCAGTGTCTTAAACAGGATGAGCAGTTAAAGTAACTATTTTCACAAAAAACAGGAACTTCCAAATGCAAAAAACTGCAAAAATATGTTTGGCTTTTTTCAATTAAAAATGTGTTATTTTCTCTTTGGGGAATTAGAAGCTCCTTACTTAATTTTACTGGACTTTGGTTTAGTATTACATGGTACGCACTGCCTCCAGGAGAATCTGCATTTGAACCTGTCCTCCCTAAGCAGACCATAAACTACAGTGGCATTTTGTTGCTGCTGATTTAATTCAGAAAGTTCCAGCAGACAAATATTTAAAGTTGAATCGATCCAAAATAGAAATGTTTTATTTGTATTACCCCGTGGACACTTACAGTTTATAAAAAACTCATCTTTGCTGGCAAAAGATATTGTTCTATTGCAAGATTTCTGGCCAGTTCCAAAAGCTAACCAGTCTCCAGAAAAGAATGTAATATAGAACCAAAACAGAACAGTATCAGATCCCTTCTTAGCAAACAGTGAGAACTGATAACTTTCCTCTACTTGCCTTGTCTAAATAAAAGAAGAAAGTCATTTCAAAAAAACTTTCTTGGAGAACTCGAGAGAGGCACAAGCCAATTTTAAAAGTGCCTGTCAGATGAAGAAATGTCCTTATCTGCTTTTCCACCTCTGCACATTTCTCATTTCAAGCCCTAATTTATTTTCCTTGAACGATGCCTTAAGTGAAAACTAATACCACAGCTTAATGATTAAAGTGATTAGCCACCTTACACTTTCTCGGTGTGCGGTTGATTAATTAAATACATGGATTACAGGGAAAAATAACTGCTGCGGACAATGTGTGGTCCTTAGCTTGCAAAATGAGTATCTTTGGCACCACGTCACGTTGCTTGCACATGAAGCATGCATTTAACATGACAAATATCCTTTTCAGGTGGTTATAATGCAGCAGAAAGCCGAAAACTTTTTGCAGCGTTCACTGTTTGGAAATAATCTCAGGTAAGTGCAGCTACCATACATGAATCATTCTGATTCTGGAAGAATTGTACTTTGAGGATATTTTATAGCCAGCATAGATTAGTTGGCCTGAAGAGGTCCACATCCATGGAACGGTGCCAACTTCAGCTGAACACAGTGCACTTGGAAAGAGCCAAGTATTTGGAGTCTAGATCTCCCCCAACGGACTTTGGCAAATGCATTATCATAACATCTTTTGACATGAGCAATCCTGTTTTCAGCTATGAAAACAGCTCTGTGTGTGACACAAGCTGTCTCTTGCTAAGGCAGTTGTGCCTCCTTCACAAGTTACTGCCTCCTCTGCAGCAAAAGCCTCTTTCTATGGCTCGTGGCCACACTTAATGATCCGGAGGAGAAATAGTTTTAAATTCTTTCAGCTCTTCCATTTTTAATTGAGTTGAAAGCTATAAGGTTTTGCTAACATCTTTGGTTACAAAACATTCTTATTTTTCATGAAGTAAGAAGACACTGATGTCTCCCTTACACAGCACTGTGCCTTCTCTCTCCCAGCAGCAGTGACTATTTTAGGTAGCTATGAGATAGAGAAGAGGAACTGTGCAGTCATCTTAAGCTGCAGCACGTCAGCTCCAGTGTAACATGTACCTGTAAAAGCAGGTGCTGCTGGGAGCAAGGAGAGGAGGAAAGGACTGTTGGAGGGGCTTCATTATGTATTACATGACATTAAGCATTTTCTGTACGTGGTAAACTCAGGCTTTCCAAGTATGCAAAGCACCCCTTTTGCCTGGCTGATCTTATGAGAGGAGGCATCAGCTCTTTTTCAGCTTTCCATATGTTCAGAGAAAAAAAACAGATTGCCCAGAACAGAGATGAGTCCAGAAGCTGATCCTGCACAGAGTAATAGAAGAAAACCTGCCAAGTCTGACACAGAGTTCTTCATTCCCTTCCCACTAAATTCTAATTCATCCCAATGAAACCTCAGCGTCTTGCATGTCCGTAACGACCATCTTCCAAAGACTGAAAACCAGCTTCCTAGCTGCTAGAAGTCATCTGAGCAACATAAGCTCCTGACAGTAGGCCATCAGTTTCTGTTGCTAACGCATCAGCCAGCCTGCATTCTTTTAGCCTGGCTAAAGAGAGGTTTCATTTTATCACTCAACAGTTTCTTGATGAAAATTCTACCACAATCTACTTCAAGAACATCTATCACAGCGTGCAGAGTGAATTTGCAAAGTTTTAGCAGAAGGATGCAATTAATCCCAGATTTTGGTGGATAATTTTTAATTGATATGCTAGCATTTATTTTGGAAAATCTATTCGCAAAATACCCAACCCCACAGCAACACATTTAAAAAAGACAGAAAGAAAGAAAGAAAGAAACCAAGCAATCTAAAATCCAATTAGCAATGTATTGAACTATCTGAAACAGTTTGTTCTTTATCTTTTGATATGGTAATGTTACTTCAACATTGCAATTAAAAATAGGTACTAGCAATAATGACCAGGGTGTAGAGTTTGCCCATAAAATACCTTTGATGTATTAGCAATAAAGCTTTATTGACATTAAGTGCATAGTGTATGCACTCAATAAACCTTTGAAATGCAGTAGGAGCTGCAACTGTGCAACTGTGACAGGCTCTTTTGAAGTTCTCTCCGTACCAGATCTCCTCAAGCAAACTCAAATCACTCACTGATGCCAGGCAGGGTTTTCAGACAGTTTCCTCCAAGTTTTTGTCTTAGAAGGGCAAAGTTTTTCTAGCCACCACTTACAAGTGAATTCTGTTTGACTCAGGCATTGTATCAGTTGGGATTTCAGTGAAGTAGATCAGCAGGGTCATAGTAGCATGCTTCAGTAGCTGTCAATGGAGCCCTGTCAACTTACAAAATCTCACCACTAGGCTGAGGAATTTTAGGGCAGATGCTGATGATTTACAGTGCTAAATCATCACTGACATACAGCCTCCCTTTGCATGCAAGGGAGGCTAAGAAAAAAGATCCTTTATGCCATAGCTAACTTTACTGCAGATACCACAGTATATAATTTATTGCCTGCACTACTTATTTCTCTTCTGGCTGTAAAAATTATTCAGCAATGCATATGTTCCTCTAGTAAACAATGGAAATTGCAGGTCATAACAGAAGAACATTTCCCTGCTTCTCTGCTTATAATTATGCTAGAAGTATTCTGTGTGCCTCTTGGCAGGACAGGGGGACCTGTTAGCACAACTGCTGGCGATAAGGCCCCAAAAGTTGAGAGAGAGATTGCTTTGCCTCTTGAGCTCAGTAGCTCAGTAGTCAGTTGGAGAAAGAAGACAGGCAAGTCCATAGGGAAGAAAAGACAGGAAGTCACCTTACCTGAACATATTATATTACTACTGATCACTGAGAATGGCTGCATGATTCCCATTTTACAGGTATAATACTTTTTAAATAGTTTTCTGCTCAGTCACTTCTTGTTCTTCAATAACAGATGTTAGACATGCCCTCTTCCTTACTCCCTCCTTCATTTATCTTTTTTTTTTTAAAAAAAAAAAAAGCTTTTAGCTTCAGGCAGAGTTCAGGCATTGAAACCAGAAATTTTTTACTCCTGGTCTGAATGCCTTGGTGGGACTCTGATTTTGTTCACCACTGCTAATCAGGGATAAATCTGCTTACACGAGATGATCAGCTCCCTGCTGCTGTAAATGGGATAATGCAGCTACACTGACCTTCAGCAGCAGACACGAGACAAGTGTGAGAGTTACAGAATACAAACTCATGTGAGGGAGAGATCAGTTCATATTTCTGCTCATGGCACAACAAATCTGCTTGCTCCCTTAGGCTTTTCTTTAAAAGAACGTTCTAAAGTTTGTACTGCACAACCCCCACTGCTGCTTCTCCTCTTTCACTAGACACATCTAATATGCAGCCCTTGTTACTTTCCTTCTCTTTCTCACTCAGATGCTGTATCTCAGAGAAGTCCTGAAAATTGCTGGCTTTGTAAGCACAGCCTGAGTTGAAAGAAAAGCACGGAGTGCATTAGGCTTCAGCTTTTTAATTATCAGTTCATAATGAAGGGTTCTCTTTGTGGGGAAAAAAAATAATTTCCTGAAGGCTGAACCTCTGCAGGGTTTCCAAGGCATGGAGGAAAATATCGATCCTTTGACAATGAGTCTCTGCATTCACAGTGCAGAATGGAAAATTCCAGCTTTGCAAATAACCCCAAAACCCGGAGGAGCAAGTGCCTGGACTGCAGCTTGCTGAGTGGGGTACAGGGGGAGCAGTCCATCCAGACTGTGAGAAGGCATGTTCCTTTTCATGTCTATAGGAAGGCTGTCGGGAAGGAATAAAGGTTCATAATTTTCTTGGCCAGCTAAAAAGGGCATTTGGGGTTTGGTTGGAGTGAGCTGGATACAAATGGAGAATGCATTTCATTCACATGCAAAGACTAGATGTTACCTATTTGAATTCTGAGGTTTCTTGGGCTGTTGTAGGAAAAGCAATGAAATACTTAACTCTGGGAAACGTAAAATATATCTTGAACAAAATTATTGAAACAATACATTTCCTCATTCCCCCATCCCATTTTTGTGGCTGCAACGTCAATTCTGCACTCCAATTTGGGACCAAACCAACTTTGACATATCAGACTTTCTAAAAGAAAAGATATCCATGACATAAATCAATCCTAATTAGAAATTTTCATATGCATAAGAGTAATCTTTTACACTAACTCAGGCATGTCCAACCCATGACCACATAGCACACGTGTCCCAGCCCAGCCCATCCTGCCCCACTGAGTGACCTGGCCCAGCCCGGCTTTGGGCTAAAACCAGGGCACAGGGAAGGTGCTGTGCAGTGCTGACAAGTGGCAAATAACTGTGTGCACTGCGTTATACTGGCTAAACAAAGTGAGCAGCAAAAAAAAGGCAGCTGTGCTTTCTGTTTTGATAAAGGAATTTGAGAATAGTTTTCAAGATTTCGGGAAAAAAAAAATCACCAATTTTTTGATGTATTTGAGATTCCATTTTCGGTTGACGCAAACAGATTACCTGCAACCTTTCAAATGCAGTGGTTCGAGTTGCAATCAGATATTCAACTCAAAAATCTGATTACGTCTGTATACCAGACTTCTCTAAAATATATCTTAGCAGAGAGAAATACTGTTCCGTTCACAGTCTGCCTTATTCCTGTCACTGCTTTTTGGCAGTATGTGCTTCTGTGGACAACTGTTCTCCAGGATGAAGCACACAAACAGTAAAATGTCATCAAAAATCTCTGACGAACACCTGAGAGCTCACTGAGAACTGCAGCCACTGCCATTGAACCAGCCTGATGTGTCTGTCATAAAGACAGGGTCACAAATCACACTGGTTTCTGGTTTTGTTGCTCTCTTTTGTTATAATAAAAAACATTTAAAAATAAAATGTTTTGCTACTTATATACATTAGCTATATCATATATTTTATATGTGGCCCAAACAATCCCCCTTCATTCAGTGCAGGCCAAGCAAGCCAAAAGGTTGAACACACATGGACTATGTGATACTAAAAAAGTGAGATTGTGTGAGTGACTTGCAAGACAGAGACAGATCACATATCATTGAAATTAAGGAAAAAAAATACAAAATGGTTTGTTTTTCTTTTAGAGAGCTCTTTCTCCTCTCTGATCCTCATTATATCTAAGTGCTAAACCTCCGCTAACCTGGTCAAGCAAAATAAAACAGCAATTCAAAACGTAAAAGCCAACCGAAACCATTCAATCGAAGCCAAGGTTTTGTACTTGAACAATGCTAACGTGCTGAAAGCATCACCTTTGAGAAATTTTCTAATCGTTCCCAGTTTTTCAAGAAAATGAACAGATATTGCTGAGATATGCAAGCATTTGTGAACTTGAAAAACAAACTTTTAATTTCCTAAACATAAGCAGTGCAGCCTAAAAGAAAGCTGTCCCAAAGTGTAAATGCCATGAAATGCTAAACATGTGGTACAGGAACTGTGCAAGGGTGACTGCAACTGTTGAAGAGAATTAAAGATCCATTCCTAAGAGATTGACTTCATTGCCTTTCCAGGTCTAAACTAATCTTTCCTCCAGGTTGGAGTTAAATTCTTGTCTTTAGCTCACGCCCAAATTACTACCTACAGGGAAATAATGCCCTTGTGGCCTCTAAGATGCAGCAGAAGCTATCAGAGCAGGGTCTCCTAGGACTCAGAGGCATGTGCAGCCTTGCAGAGAGAGGAGGAGAGGTAAAGCAGGGGTGAACTGAGGCCTGCAACCGCTGTGCTGTGCTTCAGTGAGTGAGGAGATGGAAAATTTAGCAGCAGGAGCAGGACTTGACCTTGCCCTTCAGCAGCCACCTCTCAGACACAGCTACTGCAGCCATCCCTGCGAGGAGGTGCCAGCATCCCTCCCTGCTTACCCTGCACATAATGCGCTAATTTATCAGCACTTTTTCTGGCAGCATCCTCTGGCATATTCAGCCCCTGTTTTCATATTTCTACATTAAAAGCATTGGGTTTGTAATTACTATAAGTCTGTGATCTTTCAGATGGAGTTTCTGCTGCTCCTTAATGGTTATTTGTCAGATCAACCCCTCGTTCTTCAGCCTCCTCCTCTATGCCTGGCTATTGACCTGCCCTGTCTAAGCCAGGCCTAACCCAGCACTTAGCACTGCTGTTCATCCCTCAACAGCCTGATTACTGCTTCACAACCAGATCAATCTGTGTTTAAATAAAGCCATTCCTACACAGTATTTTTAAGATTCTCTCTTCAAGATCAATTTCTTCACAAGTCTTCCACGCCTACCGCTAAAAATGTTTTCTCCTTTCCCAATCAGCTTGTCTTCTGTTTCAGCCCAATAGTTCTTTGTCTATCTCCAGCTCCACTGCTTTCTGACTTCTAGCATGATATCTTCATTGTCATGATACTGTCTACTCTATTTTCCATTAGATACTAAAATACTCACTATTGCCACTCTAAGCACTCACTTTTGCTAAGCCTGATGAGTATTTATCCATCAGACAGAGAACATTTTTAGAATTGAAAGACAAAACACTGTATTACTAAAAAATCTATTTTTAGTTTCTGGGCATGATCCTAGGTTCACTGCTAACAACAGAAATGTTCCTACTTTGCATTAGATCAGATACAGGTACACAGTTGTATCTTGTTTATTCAAAACACGATTATTTTAGAAACAGGGTATTCTCTTGTGCTTTGTTCATGCCTGCTGCTGCAAAAGCAAGTAAGTGAGCAAAAAGCACGTTCTGGCCCTAGATCGTATGTTAAAAGCATTCATGCTGAGAACAATTCCTGTGATGACAAAGGCTATCTTCTAATAACATTTTTAATTCATACAAACTTAGTGAAACATCCTACTGAGTTATTCCTCTTGGGTGAGGGTTTTGCCGTTAGGGCAGAAGGTTTAATTAGCTCCTATCGAGTTATTAAGCCAGTTCATAACAAGTGAAACAGGTTATCTTGTACTTCACCTCTCCAGTCAGCTATTTCCCAAATCCTTTGCCCAAAGTCTCTACCCATATATTCTCCACCAGAGGTGCTTAGCTATTTAATACAAGGAACAGGTTTTCACCCTGTGTGTTCTCTTTTACTTTCCAAGTTGTAACAGCTAATATATAAAAGTAATTGCCCTACTCTTTCTAATTTTGGAGCTATTCTTTCTGAATGTGTCATTTTACCAAAATTTCCAGTTGCTTTTGTTCTTTTCATTTAACTGCAGTTGAAAACCAAACCACATTGCTCTACTGAAGAAGTCTGGGTTACTGAAAGAAAGCTGCTGACTGCAGTAAAGGAGCAAGACCTAAAGCTGAGACACTGCAACTCATCAGGCAAAGAGCCACAGCTTTTCACCCTCACTGCCTTAAACACAGCGTGAAACCTTCACACCACAAAAGCAGCCTGAGGGTGCTGGGAGCCCTTCTAGACACCTGGGGACTCGAGTGCTGGTGGCCACGAGGGGCCGGGAAGAGTCTGGAAGAATTAAGAAAGACTAAAAGCTGCAAGTCTAAAAGTAAGCCTGAGGTATGTATGAGGAACAGTCAGTTGACACTGTGTGTGCTGATAATACACAATCTGCCCTGCGCATGCTTTGGAGCACCAGACCAAATCACCTGTTATAAAGGAATTAAGCTGTTCCTGGAGGTTTCAAAAGCTAATGCATGCTTGAGCCATGGTGAACAATAGCAGCCTTGCAACAGCCCACAGCTCCACGGCCTTCCAAGTGACAGGTGTGCTCTGCATCTTAATAGCAGGATTTAAAGCCAATTCCCAGGTTACTCATTTCTGTCCCAAATCCAATACTGCAAACTGCAGCTTATTTAATGTGCCCAAGCACTGTCATTCCTTTATAAAAAGCCTTGTCAACCTTTTCATTCCTTGCACAGGCAGCCCCATTTTTAGTCTGCTTATTTCAATATGAAATGTATCATCACTAAGATCAGCAGTTCAGCCGTACTGTTAGCCTCTTCACTGCTCACAATTTTGTAACAAAGAAGGGCAATAACAATAAGAAAATTCACATTTTACAGAAAAGGTCAGCATGTACTTACATAATTAGAGGCAAGATCAGGATGCAGATAATCAATTCCTGCAATAAAATAATGAGAGAAAACAAACTGAAGGTTAAGAGTTCCAAAAATATTTTCTCATCATCACAGAAAACAAGAAACTAAACTCCCTTGCAGCTGTAGGAAAACAATCATGGTGAATAATGCCATTGATAGAAATGAAATTTCAGTTTTTATGTATTGATTTATAAAATGGGACATCACTTCTGATGCAGCCCAGCTAGGAGATTTGTGCCAAAATTCAGGTGCAAATTGAGAAAGCGAGCTTGGTGATGACATTTACTGGCCTGCTTTGTCAATTGCGTCATATTTGTTTAGTAAGACTAGCTTAAATCACAGTGTATCTATATACAAAGAGCTGCCACATACAGCAAAGTGTACCAAATCTGTGAACATCAGTGAACACTAGATCAGTAGAGCACACAAAAACGGATTTTTTAACCACTGATAATAGTAACCTAAGTAGAGAGAAAATGCGGACTAGACTGTTCTAGCAAATATCTGAGCACAGGTTGCAGTCTGAGATCTGGGCTTCATGAGATACAATATTGAGACACTTAGATTCTGAGCATTCCCATACATGGCTTCAAAAAGCTGACACAAAACAGAAATCCCAAACAAGCTAAATGTTTACTGGAGCTCATCTGGTTTGTGCTTAACACTACAAGCACTGAAAATGCCAGAAGGAACTTTCAGATCTCTGGAATTCTAAGCAAACCAGATACTTGGGTTGCAGCTGAGAAGAAAAAAAGAATACCATATCCAAAGGATCAAGGAGATGCACAGAAAATAGTAACCCTGATATTTCACAAAGCATGAGTTTAAAATGGAGGCTCCACACCTCAGCAGTTTGCTGAACCCTGGAACGAGGCAGTGGTGTGGAATATGCACATGCAGTAATTATTTTCAAAGCTAATAAATACACAAATCCCCATGGATGGAACAACAGAAGCGGCAGATCTACACTCATATGAAATAAATCAACCTATTAGATATCCAGTTAAAATGTACAAAGAAATGGCCACCGATTTCATGTTTTGCTTTGAACATTACCCTGCCCTATGCTTCCAACTAATGCCCATGCATTTTACTATGTGCTTAATTATATCTGCAAGTATAATGGCATATTATTGTGATCATCCTGATGAAAATATTACTTTCCATTATGTAGGGTCCTTAGCACTAGATTTGCAAGAAGGGATCCTTGCATCTGTGGAGGCCCTTGTTAATTCAGAAGGGATTTGGGCAACAGAGGACTCAGTGAAGAATCATTTCATGCAGGAGCTCCATTCCATACTTACTGGAACTGAATACAGATCAAATTACTCCCTTCTCTAAAAGCTACATCTGATGGACTAACACTTCTCAACAGCTTTCTTTGACTTTAAGCTTCATCAGTTTGTCGTCAACTCCATGTCCTAATCACATCCAGTCATTCTGAAAGCAAATTCCTGCCTCTGTGCGAATAGTAAAAATGTGATTTCTCATGACATCAACATCAATGTGTCCAAATCTACTGTCTAATTTCCGTGAAATCTTTGTCTTAGGGATGAGCAAACTAAAAACAGAAATGAATGAGGACCCATGTCAGCTAATCCCAGAAAACATACATGGATCCAGCCTCTTTATTTATTTTTAATGTTATTCAGCCATCCTAAAAGCAAAATATTCAATATCTAGTCTTAACAGCTGCTGCGACTTCAGCTACACCTGTTATGTTCATCTTCCTTGAACTTAGCCTCAAATTAGTAATATATTTAATATGCAGGTCTTTATTGACATTCAGCATGAAAGTGTTTAATTACTGCAGCTGTAGAAGTATGACTTTGAGAATAATGCAACCCAGAAAATGTTTCTGTAAGTACTTTTTGCAAGGCAATTAAGTCCCCCAGTCAGTACCTACAGAAGTCAAGGGCAGTCTTTCCTTTGGTTTTATGGTCATTATAATGTGCCCTCAAAAACTGCTGTTTGATAATTGCATACCACTATGACTGCTTTGGATATCTGTGCTTCTCTGTCCCTACTGGAGACTTCATAATGTATTTTCCCTGAAGACTGGTAGTCTCAGCACTATAAGCAATTCATTATTACTTTTTAATCTTTTTTGACTTTGATTGCATGGAAAAAGCTACTTAAAAATATTAAAGTAGCAGGCAGTCCTCACTTACCATCATCCATAATTCCTATGGTAACTCCTTTCCCTGTGTATCCCAGCTCCCACGCCTCAGCTACATTAAGATCAAGTCCAGGCGTCCCATCTGCTTGACCAGTGTTAATCTAATAGATCAGTGAAGAAGAACAGTTCTTTTTACCTCACAGACACACTTCCACAGACACCGATTCTGTCTTTATGTCTTTGCATGCATATTTGGTATAGAAAATAAATCCCATCTGCTTTGGAGTATTAGTCTCTCTGTAAGCTTATCTACTGCCTTAAGTTTTAAAAAAGAGTTACAGTGGTAAATTCACTTCTTTGTGGTTTATAAGACTTGGTTGAACTCTGAATCTTTTCAAGGCAAAGGAATATTTTTCTCCTCAAGTGTATCAGTGTAGTGGTTAAGCTAGCAAAAGTTGCACCAGTAGATACTACAGAGGACTCTTTATGAGCAGGTAATAGTAACAGTTTTTACTGAAAGCAGGGAGCTACTGAAATTCAGTCCCACTGGTTTTAATATCAGAAGATTTTTTGGATTAAAAAGTTGGGTCTGCTTTGAGCAGGAAGGATCACTAATTGGACTTTATGGGTCTCTGTGTGGGTATGACTCCTAAGGGCAATCCCCTGCCTTCAGACAGAAGTTGTGCTTACCAATCTCATTCACAATTTTCTCAAGTTCTACGTTGCACAGAATATTTTGCTATTCCAGACACAGAACTATTCAACTTTATGTCAGATACCATTTCTCATTTCAAATTGCACTTCTGTGCACTTCATAATCTAAAATCTAAAAGTATAGCTTGATTTTTAAAAATGGTTATTGTCATCACTGTGATATTTTGATTGATTGAAGTACAACAACGAAGTGAATAGATCCACATTTTAGTTCACCATTTCACCAAGGGTAAAGTCTCAGACATGCTTACACACCCTCATTCATCTGGCAACTCTTGTCTTGGGAAAAAAAAACAACAGACATATCTGATAGATTCACGAAACATAGGAAATGCATTAGAAGGAAAGAGATTGAGAAATACTATTCTTTAACAGAAAGAGTCAGCTTAAGTGAACAAGATGATACCATATTTACAAAATTCTACATTTGTCACAGTGTTAAAATTGAGGAAAAATACTTCATCAAAGTTTTAATAGAAGGACATCTTTCTTAGTTACTTTTATGCAGAAAAATTTCTTTCAAGACTAAAAACTTCTCCTGTAAAATATGACACATTAAAAATGAAACAATTCAGTAAAATATTAATTTATTTTGACATCGGCTTAAAGCCAAAATTCTGCTTTTGACTGAAGAAAATCAATTAAGCACTATTCAGATTTGCAAAAGAAAAGAAAAACCTCATTTTTTTTTTTCTAGCAAGTATACTAGAACTTTTTGTTATAATTCTGTAACTGTTTTACCTAGCAACAGCTCAATCAAAGACATGATCCACATGCAGTTTTAGGGGTCACATCAGCACACCAGGAATGCCCACAGGACACCAGTACAGTTCTCTTTCAAGCCTTCTGAGGATCTTTCCATCGACTGAAATGAAATCTAGCTCCTGAAATTTGCTGGGTCTTTCCAGCATAAAAAGAGGTTCAGTTTAAAAAAAAAACAACACAACAGAGCCTTGGATTCATTCCCAAATTCTTATAAGATAATTGGAGAGAACTCTTGCAAGACATTGTACCAGCACAAAGTAATTTGAATGCCAATTACTTAGTCAAGCTTACTGTGATTTTCTTTCAGAACTTACCAAGTACCACTGCTTCGTAAATAAAGGATCATTCATGTTGATGTCAATGTCATTGATGTCCCTATATCCTCGCTTTCTTCTGCTGAAGCCTTCCTGCTGCACAGCCTTCTTGACCTGGAAGGATTAATTTTTACATCTTTAGCTGAATGTTCTTCACCATAAAGATGTTTTTGGCTTTGTTTCCTTTCTCTCCAGGAGAGATAAGGGTTCTGAAATCACATTAATTGTGTCTGCATCACTCACTAGCAACCTGGGGCAGATTTCTGTCAAAATTTGCAGAAGGAGCTCAAGGAATAATGTAATTCTGGGGAAGACGGCTGTGGAGAGAAGAGACTCTCAAAAATGCCCTAGCTGGAGAAATGCATTTTAGATAATAGAGGATTTGTGCAAGAAAGAGACCCTACTCTTATATCATTGACACAGACCTTCTTGCCATACTTTTCTTCCTCTGAGCCATCAGAATCAAAACATCATTATTAAATGAAAAAATTATGTAACTAATTCCAAGTATGAATATTCCAAGCTGCATTTGATAAAATGAGGCCTCAGTCACATTTTTTTTCAGACTTTTCTCTAGGGCATTTTCAGAGTATTAGATAGCTGGGAGATTAGATTTGCTGGGAGAAAAGTATGGGGCTATGTGTTCTCATTGTACTCCTGAAGTTCCTGGAAACACATCTTACAGAGAGATGCACTTTCAGGGATTATCTTTGTTATTAATAAGTGATAAATAAATGCATTGGCAAGAAAAGCTAGAAGGCAAAATGGCCACTAAATGGACCAAGCTGGCAGTGTAAGAGGTGAGAATACTGGCTGTGCAAAACAAGCTGCCACAGTTTGAGATCCTTTTCTTTATAAACAAACAAAAAAAAAAAAAAAACACTAAAATATGTTCCTATGCACTATAAAAAACAAGAAAAGTTAGACACACAAGAATCTTTGGAGGCAGAAACTACAAATGTCAGATCATAATCACCTTATTTGCAAAAATATAAAAGGACACCACTGAATGGTTCTAATCATCATTATAATATGTGATAACATTCAGCCTAACAGACAGAACCAAGATTGCATAATAGTCCAAATATTTCATTTATATATATATATATATATTCATCCCTCTTAATCAAAGAGGAAAGATTAAAACTATACATTGAGTAAACTTTGAGATGCAGAAACAAGGCAGCAAAGAAACTAGGATTTTCTTAGGCATTTTCTTTAAAAGAAAACAACAACACCACCACAATGCCAAAACAATCCATGGTTATTAAAGAAATTTCATAACTTAAGTAGCCGTTTCTACAAGTGTAGCTTCAGCATTTCTGATTAAGAAGATGTATACCCTGATGTGTCACAGTAACTCATGTGGTGTCAGACAGAATTCAACAAAGGAGAAATTCCTCCAAAGGCCAAATTAGGCCTTAGAGGAGTTGAGTCATTCTTGGAGGTGTCCTTCCATCTCCGTTAATTAAAGCAGGAGCCTCAAAGGACAGGGCTCAGCGAGATGCCTGTGACCAAGATGAAACTGGGATCCAACTGACTGGGGCTAAAAGCTATTTTCCTCACAGCTACATTGCCTCATTATAACCTTGAGAGCTTAATGCCAGTTCATAGTGAGCAGGATGAGGCATATGTGACGCACTCAGAAAGAGGATATCAGAAAGAACTGATCTGTCCTGAAGAGGCAGTATCAGTGTTTCTAAAAACTTAGTTTTATGAATTCCAATTCCTTAACTAGAGGTGCAAAGTGATAAAATATTGCACTGGTAGGTGCTTTCATTTATACACATTTCTATCACTTGTTCAAGTTCATTAAAACCAAAGCAGATGGAAAAGAACGTGAAAAACCAATGCAAAGTAAGCTGAAAAGAAGACAGTGACTAAGTAGGAACCATACCAGGTGTACTTTGTGGTGCCAGGTACCTGTATAAAGAAAGGTATAAGCACACTGTTTGATACCTCTAAGATAAGGCTCAGTGATGCCATGGAGACAACAGAGCAATCACCTGTCATTATCCCTTACTCCGTTACCACCCCTGCCTCCATGCTTGCAATTGCAAACCCCAAGCTGTCACCACATGAAATAATTATGAACAGAAGCCAACTCTCAGTTATAGGGATGCCAGAGAGAAAGATTCATGCATTTATGCGCCCACGCAGGCTTGCTGGCTCTGTAGGACCTGCTGCATTAAGGCACTGAATTAGGATTTAGTGCAAAAAGAATTCCACTAATTAAAAAGCAGTGTTTTGGAGCCCTGGCTTTTCTTTAAGACAAGCTGAAGAAAGTGAGGAGCAATTTGCAGAAACAGCACAGACTGACTTCACTCTTCAGGATCACCTCATTTCTCTGATTTGTTATATCTGTACAATAAAATATAATTGGTATCTTTTATTATGTTACATTACATGATATTGTAATTCCCCGAGAGGTGGAAATATATGTGAAAAGGATGTATAACCCTCTCTGAACTAAAACCACTCTTAACACGCTATTTTACATGGACATGAGGCATGCAAGATACTGCCATTCAAGGAGTAACTATTTCAGAATGTCTGAAGCCTCCTAAACCCTACAGAAACAAGGCTTTTCTCATTAAGTTCAGTAATGATAGCAACTTGCAGAGTCACATTCAAAACAGACCAGGCTTTCTTGCCATGAAATAAATTGAAAGGTTTGGGTAAAGCCTTGGCACCTTCCCCATCACAGAAGCTACAAAATGCCTCATTCAGTTGCCTTGTGCAAGAATTTTACCTGCACAAGAAGAACAAATTTGCCTGATGAAAATGCTACCCTAAGATCAGAAAACATCCATACATTCAAAAAAAAAGAAAAATCCCAGGTGGAGTAAATTTATCCTTGATGTAATTCCAATGATTTCAGCAGAGAACTGCCAATTAGCAGATAGCTGATGGGAGTGAAAACTTGTCCTCTTGCCAAATAAGGTACATCTACCAGAAAAATAGTATTTTTCCTCAGCTGTAAACTTGTCCTTGACCTAGTCCAGATCTGAAGAGGAACCACATCTTACTTTGCTTCTACCTGAAGGATTTCTTCTTCCAGGCTTCCCTATGATATCTGTAACATAAATGCGTTAAGTATCTTCCCGCAGGTAGTAAGTTTTAAAAATGCATACAAGAGAGAACTTGGGATCACATTTTTGCATGTGGAAAGGCAGAATATCATTGAAGAACATTCTGATCTTATAATAGACACAGTATAAAATAAAAGTATAATAAACGTATTTTTTTCCATGTTCAGACTTGGAATCCAACCAGCAAAGAAATCCATAATGCATTCTCATGCCATCTTCTAAATACTTATTTCTCTAACTGAAGCAGGAAAAGCAGTGTTTGTAAGACAGACTTTTGATAATAGCATCTCTAAAGGCTTTGAGCCTGTTAAGCATGACACTTATTAGAAATTAGTGGAGGAACAAGACTTCCTTTCAAAATGAGCCTGTTTTTCACTGTCTCAAATTTGGACTTGTCAGCAATAATAGCTTTTATTTATTTCATTCTTAATACATTTATTTCTTCTTCATTATGATAGAGGATTAAGAAGTGAGCATGTATTTTATTAGCATGTGGCTAGATCATGTTAAAGTTAGTAGGTGTGTTATTATCAGAAAAAGAAGGTCATGCATCAAAGAAGGTGCAGTCCATGGATGATGGGAAAGAGGCTCAGGTATTGATTTTTAATATACTTGTACTTATGCATGGTGCATAAAGCCATTTGGATGATAATAAAAGAGCAGGATACTGATGCAGAACAAATTAACAAAATAATCGATTGTCTGCAATACTGCTCCGGGAAGGCCAGCAACCACAGCACTCTAACTGTGCTCTATGCTCCTATGAATGCCAAGACAATCAGCTCCTCGTTTTGAAGAAACAGGGTTAATTATACTGTTGAGTTCTTGCAGTTAAATGACTCCATTATATTGAGCATAAATGACAGATTTACTAAATTATACCAGTGGGTATAAAAAGTGGAACAGTACACACAACCCCCAACCTCAAGAAATAAGAACGTGACAACAGGAGAATTTAGGCCAAATTCCAGTGGAAAAAGATAGTACTAGTAATGACATCTAGTAAGCAGGACTTGCATGGCTTTAAAAAAAAAAAACAACACAGCAGTAAGATGATCAACTCAAAGAAACTGTGGATCTTTTCTCTCTGAAGCCTGAGTTCAAAGTAGGTCTGCTGCTGAAGGCGAAGAAAGAAGTTGAAAGCCATTTCTCCACATTTCTTAAGAAGTTAAGCCGATGGTTAGTCTTAAGCCCTACAAATTATGCAGAGGAGCAGCCTCCCATGAAGGTGGCTTGGAAGAGCATATCTACATACCTGAAGGCATCAACCAGCAAAGTGTTTCTGTATACTGGAGAGCTGTCCTGACTGCTGCTATTAAACACAAATTGTGACAATAGAAGATGGAGACAGAAAAGTTCAAGTGAGTCTGTGAGATCCTCACACCTGACAGCCTTCAAAAAGGAACAAGAATGGGATATGAAACACCCACAGCACCTTGTCAGGGTCTTAGCCACAAATGTCATTCTCTCTCTGATCCCAGTCTCCAAATGTTGTCTATTATTCATCTCTGATTTCTAAGTAAACACAGATGAAAACATTTAATTTTACTATCCACTCCATCCTTGTAAAGAGAGGGAAATACTGATTCCATTCACAGAGTAAACTCTCGAACACTCTCGTTGCTCATTACGCTCACACTGTCCAGCAGCAGTTTGCTGAGAAGCAGCTCAGGAATGTGAAGAATACCCATTTCACATTCTTGTACATTTTTCCTAAAGCCCCAAAGTAATGAAGTTTAGTGACTTTCCACTGCAAAGTAGAAAGAATAACTTTGACCATCCTCACTAGAGAAAAGAGAGTACAGACCTAGCGTTCCTTGAACCGCAGCCGAAGTCAGATGAATCAAAGAAAACCAAATGACTTTTCAATGTTGGCAGGGGCTTCCCGGGGAGTGTATGTGACTAAGTACTGCTCCCAGGTTATGGTGTGTTACCCGTTCTCAATCAACCGCTCTTTCAAGGACTTGGCTTCCTGACAAATAGAGACAACTCTCAGAAGCAGAGCCTGACGCCATAGGACACGCACTTCACTTTTCAACCTAATGGTTGATTCTCCAGTTGGCAATGGGAAGTTAAGCTCTGACGTACAGTTACAGGAGCTGGACGTGGCTCAAGGCGCACCAGAGGACAAGGCAGCAGTACCAGAGCTCCAATACAGAGAAAGGACTTCAGCCATTCTCAGCTTAGAAAACACAGCATTTTTCTTCAAATTACACTTTACACCTGGCAGTGAAAATGCCTGCAAATTATTAAGAGAAAAGTACAGAGCACCAATAGCAAAATGTTCCTGCTGCCATTTCCAGGTCGATATATATTCCTGTGAATGTAAATACCCAAAATATCAGTCAAACACTAAAAGCAGATATTTGAAAACAAATCTTCAGCAATCTTTTCCCATCTTCTACATCCTCACAAGGAGGGATGTTCCCCCCAGCGTTTTAAATAGCTGCCCCCAGTCCATGAAAAAAACAATTATTTCCTCCCAATAATAACAAGAGATTGGTCTCCAAGCACAGTTCATTAATGTAGCCATTTTTCTTTCCAATATAGCAGCTTCTCCTCTACGAAATTATCAATCTTCTCAAACTTCTCCCAAAGAAAAGAGGGACCATCTCCAGCTAATTACAGCTTGTACAAGTGCCTCCAGAAGTACTATCAGCAATCAAGTTTGTGCAAGTCAAGAGGAGGTAACTGGAAGGAAAGTACTGCCTGATTTAAGAGCTGTTCTACCTGGCACCAGAAATTCACTTAAGCTGGCAGCTGGGTTCTTCCCCCATTCTACCGTTCTTCCCTATATTCATTTATGATTCATCTATGATTCTATTTATAGTTAGATTCCTGACATCTGCTGTTGAATTACTAATAATTAATAATCTGAGTAAGGCTAGGAGACTTTGTCCACATGCAGAAAATAGATGCCATTTACTTTGATATTTTGATTTTAAATCTTCTGAGCCTATTTTGAAGCCCAGAAAGAGTAAGAAGGGATGTCATGGAGCTTGGGTGTGTCACTAATCACCCATTATTTACTAACTAAATGACAACCACTTTCTCTCAAGCAAGCTAATTACTTCAAAGATTCTCACAAGTCTCTCCATACGTAGGAACAAATCCCTTTTGGTAACCATAGGTGTCTCTGTTATTCATGTAGGAGTCTCCAAGTGCCTTCTCCACCTTCATCAGTCAATGGGGAGTTTTCTGTACAAGGATTCTTTTCTCCAGCTATCCTGTCCCACCTTGGTTGGTGCAATCAGAACAGCTACAACAAAGATAAAGCAGTTGTGGAAGGACAAAGTATCAAACAAATTTTATCAGCACAAATGTACCTGCGATTTTGAAGCAAAAGACACAGGAATAAAATTGTTGTTGATTTGAATGATTTCATGAAACTAAAAATCTATCTTCTTCCATTAAAATTCTTGTATTACTGCTTTGTTTTATAAATTTAATAATGTCTATTCAGTGACTAGCGTAGAAGCACAAGAATTTCTTCGACTTCTAGCAAACCTCACATTCACTACAAAATGTGGCCATCTTTCTCGTTTCTCTTTGTTCCATTGTTCTTGTTTACTACTTGTATATCTTGCTTCCTTTAAAGAAAGGTTACTAGCTGAAATAGTGTCACTGAATATCAAGGTGCTGCTGATTTTTCTGCTTATTAAACTTGGATGTTCTGTACCAGCCATAGTTTTCCACTTTCTCTAATAAGCCCCACGTGACTGCTCAAACACTTCTAACTTTATGTAGACCATCAGCAGATTTCAAGCCTTCTGGACACTGAGACTGCCTCCAGCCATCCCTCTTGAGACATCATCTCAGTTTTCCCTGGCTTCAGCTTGTGCCTTTTGAACTTTTGTCTCCACTCTCTGGACACGATATTGAAAAAATGTCATGCTCCCAGTAAAATAAAACAAGGGTAAAATATTACTACTGTTGAACTCTTTGGAGAAAGGCTGTTTCTTGCAGAGCCTTGCTGTGTCTTGCACAGTTAAATGTAGCATAGCTGAGGCTGGTCTTTAACTTCTCACTGAAAAATCATAACACCAGAGGTATGGCCATTTAGGAAACTACTACAGAAGTTCAGCATCCATCAGACAACAGTAAGACACGAAAGTAAACAGCCTCAGCTCAAAGGTTCCACTCAGGAAATCAACCTTTTTTGACAGAAACATAATGTAAAGAACTCACGTATCAACCAAGTTCATGTAAAATAAAAATAAAGTAATGCCAGAACTGACTTGCTTCTGCCTTACTTTGTGACCTTTCATTTTCCCGATACTAGTTCAGTGCTTGGTAAATAAGGAGCTTTCAAAAATAAAAGAAAGGGAAAAGAAATCAATATTTTTGTCCATTTAGCAGGTCTCTAACAGTTCAGTGACATTCAGGAAGCAGTGAGTAAAGAGACAAGGAATCAATGTGTAAGAGGAGGCTTTGGATCATATTCAACCAGCTCAACTAAGAAATCAATAGTGCTCCTCTAGATTCTACTTTGAAATGCAAGTGAATTGTTTAGGCTGCAGTGTAAAATGAAAGCTGAGTATAGAAGGCCCACGGAGGAAAATGCCAATTTGGTAAAACTGGAATTTTCATAGGATTGTGCCTTTTTAGATGGCAATTTTTTCTCAGAGTAGAATTTATGAAGGAACAGTGAGACTGAGAAAATGCCCTGAATATCAAGATATCCAGTGTGCAGCTTTCAGGAGCAAGCAAACTGATTCATGTCTCTGCTCTCTCTTCAATTTGGCATGAGGGTCACATCAAGAATTGCACTATCACAGATGCTGACTATTCCAGGAATGCTGTCCTTATTTCCATTTTTTTCAGTGCTTAAAAAAAACAAAAAAAAAAAACACAACGAAATCAGAGCAGAAGCATTTCTGAAATCCTAAGGTGTTTCCAAAGGAATGAAAAACAGCTTGTTATTCTACCCAGAGAAGGTGCCATTACACTTTATGGTGTATTTTGAACAACATCTCTTTGCAAGACAGCAGGACAGCTATCCCAGTTACAAAATCAAGATCGCTGTGAGAATGAAATTCCCTGGAGATGGGATGCAACTGCATTTGTGAGTCTCACCAGTGGGTCAGAGTGCAAACAACAGGGACATTTTATCAGCAGCATGTGGGCATCTTTTACTACTTTGCAGTCTCAGCATTTACATCAAGCCACACAAATCAATCAGAGGAACCACATCTCTGTGCAGGTGTAAACAACAGCATGTCTGGTGACAGAGAAAAGAATTAGGCCCCATGCACATAGGGCACTTTATTGACTGCACACTCTCCCTTCTTAGCTGCCAGATTAGGGGCTGCAAATAGCAGCTCCCTCTTCCCTTACAACCCTTGGCCAATTACCGCAAATAAACCTTTCTAAAAACATCATGTTTGAAAAAAGACACCTTGTTCTTCCTCCTCAGCAGTAAAATATCTTTCAGGGAGTTATTCTCTTTTATTACTAAGGCCACCAGCTGATACAGGAGACCCGAAGTACATTTAAGTTATATTTGCACTCTCTGTGGCACAAAACGATTGTAATTTAAATGGAAATCAGGTGTAGCTCATTTTTAAGACTGCAGACCACTTGGCACTGGGAGTGGTTTTAGGATACAGTTGTGCAGTACAAAGAAGAATGGCGCTCGCTGGATCTTCTAATTTAATAATTCTCTCTCTGCCATCATTTCATCATTTACTGCTTTGGTCTGTTTCTTAAAATCCTGGGCACTCCTCCATCAGAGGACTTTTCTTCCTGCTCCACAATAGTTCATTGGTCCTACACAGACAGAAATACTACAGAGCCCACCTCTGTATCACTTCCTCTTTGAAGATTCTATTAATATGGTTGCTGCTCCCACACAAGCAATGAATATGCTATCCCAAGGGAAGAGAACTGCTCCAAGGCTAGAGATTCCTCTAATTCTGTTGATTTTAAGTTCATTTACTTCATGAAACAAGCCTCCAGATAAGAGGGGACAGAGAGAAAATATCACTAGAGAAAAACCTGTTCAGTTTGGTCCATATGGGAAGAGTCAACTGTCAGATAAAATTACTCCCTTTGTTGAAGCGTACCCTTGACCCACCCTGAGGGAGAAGACACTTCTTGTAAATACGTGAATTTCTGTTGTAATGCCCAAACACATTTCCAGTCATAAAGCATCATTTGTAGCAGCTCTACTTCTAACGTCACGCATTTTCTTTCTAAAGATGCCAAGTTGCTTTACAGACATTAAGTGTACTCCATATGGAGCCCTGCCATCCGCCTGCATCTTATGGAAATCAAGTGAGAAGAGAACGAGACCTTAAAGCAAGTCAGTAGCTCATACTGAAAACAGATCCTCCTTATCTCCAAACTGATACCTAGATCTGCACTTAAACTCTGGCTTCTGAGCCGTATCATAATTCAATATTGCCGCTTCATTCTCCACAGCCCGCTTCCCACACAAATTGTACCTAACAGCTCATCATCTGCCTTGAAACATCTGCCTGGAAAAATACAGTACACACTTCTGTCACGGAATTACTGGCATGGATTATGCCTTTCTCACGTCAGCAGTAAACATGCCATATTGTCACACTTGTTGAAGAATTACATGTTGCTCTGTGATTTATGTAATCATTTTGTTTTCTACATATAAATCTCTTCTAAATGGATTCTGATCAAGTTAAAAAATACACATTTTGGTACAGCTGCCCCCAGAGCTCACTGACCGTATTCAGATGTGGTAACAGTGTTGAGAGCTGTCTGCAGTTCTCTCATGCCATCGGGCTTAGAGCAGTTAACTTCAGATTCCTCTGATGCTCATGGCCCTTCCAAGTAGATTGGCCCTGCTGCACCCAGTGGTGGTGAAAAGTTATCATACAAAAGCATCACCAGAATCTCAGCTAAAGGGCAGGTTCCCAGAGTAAAACTGCCTCATGGCATTAGGAGTAAAGAAAGGTTAACTAATGTCAGTGCTGTTGTCCTGTGCACAGCGCATGAACCAGGCCAAAATCAATTTGCTTTAAGTCTGGATTAAAAGTAACTTAAACTAGTTGTGGCTCCTCAGAATCTGGAGCCATGAGATGAAAACGAAGAAAAGGTTGGTTCAATCATGTAGAATACAGGAGTTTTCAATCCTGAGTTCAGAAAGGGCACAAAGACATCGAGGCCCAAGAACATACTCAAAGAAGGGCAACAAAGCCATGAAGGCTCTGGAGCACAAGTCTTACGGTAAGCATCTGAGGGAACTGGGGCTGTTCAGTCCGGAGAAGTGAAGGCTCAGGGGAGAGCTCATCACTCTCTACAGTGACCTAAAAGGAAGTTGTGGTCAGGTGGGGGTCTTCCTCTGTTCCCAGCAACAGGATGAGAGTTAATGACCTTAAGTTGCCCCAGGTGAGGTTCAGATTGGATATTAGGAATAATTTCTTCTCAGAAAGAATGGTGAGGTATTGAAACAGGCTGCCCACGGAGGTGGTGGAGTCGCCATCCCCACCGGACCACAACAACTTGGTAGCAATGATTGCTGCCCAGCCAGGTGGGAAGGACATTTGCAGAAAATCCTTTTAACCTTAATAAAAACAAAACAAAACAACAACCAAAAAAAAAACACAAAAAAAACCACAAAAAAACAAAGCTTATTTTTACAAAGGTGCCTTCCTGGAGTGATACAGCACAGCTGCCAAAAAAAAAAAACACCCTAATTTTGTTCTAATATTTCAAACCTGCAATACTTCAAGGTTCACAAAGCAGTAGTGATATATTGGTGAGTCTTTCTTGTCCATTTTTAACACCTTCAGAGATCTGTTGCTATCTCAATGGTGATGAGATATGCAATCACAGAACACTGCTCTTCCTGAAGTGCTGCCTGGTGGGAATTAGATAGGCTGCACAATGTCTCCTCTCAGTAAACATCATATTTAGAAACCAGAGACAAAACAGAAGCCAATCTTATGACAGAGGGAAGCCACAATTACGCTGCTGCTCATAGTCATGTATCTGCTCTTGCAGCCAGCAGCAGAGTGGCTGGGTATAGCACAGCTACCTCTTTGTTGTGTTACCGTAAATACTCTGGACAGAAGAGACGAAGGATTTTGCTCCCTTGCATTCCTTTCCCAGCCCACTGGGAAGTAACTGGAAATTGCACTGATGGGGCTGTATACTGTAAAGGTTGCAAATGCACTTCCTCAGCTCCTAGATTCAGAGGCTGATGGATCCCTGTCACAAAGCACGTTAATAAAATCAGCAGAGGTTTGTGCATCGCTGCTGCACAGTATCAGGTTAGCAGTGTATAGCTGCCAGTGCCAGGCCATCTGCCACAACAGAAGCACCGAAACAGAAGGGTTTCCACAGAACAATTTCTGTATCAAGAGGAAAGACAGGAAAACCTGGGAAATAAGGGATTGGTTTGCAGAAGGAAAAGAAACAATCCATGCCCTTTAATTCTAGCTTTTACCCAAACAGGTTTTTAACTTGATACTTTCAAAGGACTAACCTTGATGGTTGTCATGACACTCTGTGTGTCAGAATCCTTTATTTTAATCCTTGAATGTTTTCCTTCAGTTTCCATCAGGGAGCTTGCAGAGAGTGCAGCTGCTTAGCTCCCTGGTGTGGAAGGGAGCACAACCAATGCAGGCAGATCTCAATTAGGAGGCATTTCCCATTTCTTTCCAGAATCTTTCTGCCATAGATCTTTACAGAAATAGGGCACTAGAATGGTTCCCTATGGGTTTTCTTGAAAAGCCTGTAGCTGAGAAGCTTTTTACATACGTGTCCATGATCTCCAGCAGCCTGTTCTACCAGCTGCTGCTCAGGCCTCTTTGCAAAGCACATCTGCACAATTAAAATCATTTTCAAGTATCTTAGAACCAAAGGAGTTCTGGTTAGACTTCATGGGACCAGGACGTTCAGCTGGTTCAGGTTATGTGCCCCTGCTTATCCATTGCCTGCAGCACTGAAAAGTAGACCCCAAAGACTACAAAACTCATTATTAATTGCACTTACATGTGCACTACTGTGGATTTTGGTGCCAGTATTTTCCCTTGTTCCCACTGGACCATAGAACAGGCTGGTTTAAATGAAGTGCTAAAATGATCATGCTGCTCGAAAATCTTTGAACTGCTTCCATATTTTTTTTGGCCAGGGACAAGGAAGTATCTTTGCAATTTAGTTATTAGCATAAAATAATTAGGCTTGGAGCATATTTTCCTCCCAGAGCATACACATAATTTGCATCGGTATTTATAGGAACTTCTCCATTGGAAAGAGGCTGGACCCCAAGGAACCAAGAAAATCTAAACTCTAAATACACTTCTTCCTATCGCCACAGATTTCCATAGAGTCCTGTAAACTACTACCCTCATTACACAGTTTTTACTCTTCCTATTTGCTCAGGCTTCACACAGCACGCAATGAGAAAATGAGCTGAAATTCACTGAACTGAATGGAGTGAGTCTGTATTTACCCTTGGGCAAGAAGAGATGGAGCCTGGGTCTTCACACTTCTGGAGAACTGCAAAGATTGCTCTCTGCATCCAAACTTTGAGACCTACTTCATATTACAATTCCACACAATAAAAAATGAATGCAAAAGCCTCCTTGATGAAATTACATTTCTTTGATAAAAAAAGTAATGAATCTCTAGTTAATGCCAACAGTGCCTGCTGCATGCACCTTTATGGATTCTTCCTAGTTCCAAATAGCCAACATTAACCTGTGGTGTGGCAAGCACTGAAGAAGCAATTTGAGAGCAACAGTACCTCAAGGAGAAATGAAAGGGAGTTTGGGGAAAATAAGCTACTAGAGCAGAATGATCATCTTTGTGACAGACTGAACAGACACTTCCATATCCTGGAGTCTTAGAGAAATGTAAAACATCCAGTGCTAACATACAGAATCACAGATTATGCAAGATGTTGTCAACACAATGGCATCAGACATGATGTCCTTTCCTTTAGAAGAGAGGTGAGCTGTACCTATAAATGACCACAACAAAGTGAAAACTGTTAGTGAAGCACTGCCAGAAAAACAGAAAGACTTAAGGATTTAAATTGCCAAAGACTTGGCTTAAAACACCATTTTATGAGTCTGATGGTAACAACAGTAGCCTGCAAAACAGGGAACACTTAACAAAAAATAGAAGAAAATAAGAAAATAAGTCCTTTTCAGGACTGAAAAATTAAGATCACTTCCTTTTTATCAAGGGTTTAACCCAGTTTAAGTTATTCCCTCTTATTTTACCTCAGCTTGTGCCACCCCTGGTCTAAACAGCTGATGAGATCAGAGAAATGATCTAGCTTGGAATCATTTTCTTTGCATGGTATATTTAAAATGCAGTCAGATTCTTTCCCCAACAACAGCTGTTCCTTCAAGAGGTGGGAACGGTGTCGGAGGAACAAGCAGTGAGGACAGAGAAGGCAGGAATACCTAAAAACATCAGGTGAAACCGCTGTAGTAGAAGAACAGTGCGTATTTGTTATTAGCTTCTTGGCTGACATTCAGTTCTCCAGAAGTGTGAAGACCCAGGCTCCATCTCTTCTTGCCCATGGGTAAATACAGACTCACTCCATTCAGTTCAGTGAATTTCAGCTTTTCACTGCTGCGAATTGGAGTAATGTCTACCTCTTACATTTAATGCCATTCTCCTGAGCCTCTCTCCAGTTCAACTCAGGTTCAATCGTGCTGGGCTGAACTCGTGAGGACAAATTATGATTCTCTGCTTCAAGGGAGCACGTCTATTTCCAAAGAAGTAAACAGATCAGAACAGAACCTGGTAAAGAAAAGTTGCTGAATTATTGAGGGGGAATGAGAGAGCGAAGTGCTGAGAGCAGTGTGCAGTCTGGTGAATTGGTACACACAGCACTGCAAGCAGCAGCAGCACTGCAAGCAGCAGCAGCACTGCAAGCAGCAGCAGCACTGCAAGCAGCAGCAGCACTGCAAGCAGCAGCAGCACTTGGACGAAGCCTGGATGCTTCCTTGTGTACGTGCACTGCTGCTGTACAGATGAACCCCCAGTAACTAGGAGGTGGCTTTGTAAGTAGCTCCTCTCCAGCACGTCCCGCTGGGAGGTTGTGGGCTCAGTATAAGTGCCTGTGCACACTCAACACATAAGCACTGTGAAAAGTCCAGTTTGATCCCCTCTTGAGGCATGTGTTGTTCCTGTGCTTCTCCTCCCTCCTGTTTAAGTCAGGTACTTTCTTCCTCTGCAGGTGCCTATAGGTGTTGAAAACTCCAAAGCAATTTCTCTTCTTGTCACAACTCACAGCACAGGAAACTTTGAGGTAGGAAGGAAGAAGGAGGCAGAAGCTCTTCGTATCTTATACAAGTATGTAATGGATTCATAAAATGGCTTGGAAGTTGTGATTTGGTCAGGTATGAAGGAAGCAGATGGCTATTTTGTTTGTCTCTTCTTGACATCTGCTAAGTGCACAGAGTTCTGGAAAGCTACAGTCCTGTCCACTAAAACATTTGTTACCTGAAGTTCTTGTGGAAAATATACCAAAGAAAAAAAATTCCTTTTCTACTGCCAACACTTGGGACCAAAAGTAAAAGTAGAATTGAGATTAAGCCCCTCTCCTATTCCTTTCATTTTATGCCCCCCTCTCTCCAACTCAGAAAGTGATATAAAAAAAAAAGCACAAATCTGCAGGAAATCATTCATCAAAGTCACTAGTCAGATCAGGTAAATGGCTGCTGTTTTAATTGGACAAAACACAGTATATAACAGGCTTCAAATTATCTCCTAAAGGAGATGAAAACTATTTATCATTTCACTGCACAGCTCCATCTAAGAGCAATACGCTCAATGGAGACAGAACATCGGCCTGGAGGCAGTGCTGTACTTTGAAGATGCCTTGTCCTAGCATTACACTGATGCTCCTGGCAGCTGGGGCCAGATTTCTCCTTGCAGAGACTCCAGAGATCTCGCAATTCCACAAGCAAATATTATAATAATACCTGTGCTACACCTACACAACCCTAATTGCTGAGACATTGCTGACACATCTCCCTGAAAAACCACTCTTTTCCCCGCTGATCAACAGTAATCCGGGGAGCCTAAAATAGGTCTATCTGAGAACGCCAGGGCTTGGGGGACTGGCTTTTACATTCTGAGAAATGCTGCACTTACACATTATATATGGATAAATCGCAGCACGTTCAGTCATATAAATTGTGCATAATCTATAATTAAAAACAAAACAAAACAATTACTTATTGTACACCAAAGAAAGAAATAAGGAAAATGTTGTTCAGGTTAGAATCTCCTGAGCACAAAGACCTCTTACTCAACACTCTATTAATGCTAGAGAAGTAAATGTTCTTTCTCCATCTGTTGCTGCTACTCAGGATGAAGAGGCACAGCCCTGGGAAAAGCTGCAGTGAGCCATAGGGAAGCAAAGGTAGGAGCAGAGGCAGGACCACTAGTGCCATAATATACCCAGGGACAAATGCCTCCATGCAATTCTGTTATTATTTTACGCTTAGATAGCCTCTAGCACAGTAATTTCCCTTGAGCCTCCAGATCATGCATGTGGAAACACTAAATGACAACAGTAATTACAGTTTAAGGTTACTGTCGTTTGTCTAAGTCTTCTGGGCTTCAGAGGATCTGCGCTAATCTCTTGTTTTTATTTTCTCCCCTCTGTTCTCATCTCAGGTTCCTCATTGCCCAGGTACTGTTAAAACCACTGAATACCAGAAATGGCCATAATCCAACTTCTTGTTGTTTTTTTTTCCCCTTCTTGCATCAGATTGGGCATCTGGAACCTACTCCTGTTTTCACTCTTCTCTGCTATATACCCTTTCGGAAACTTGAAAATTCCCTCTGTTTATTGCCAGCATTTTTTAAACAGGCATACTCCACATTTGAAACATGTTTTGAAATACACAGTTAAAGATAATTCATTACATACCATAGAATATCACAAGCTATTTCAGATGGACAGACAGATCACTGCAGTGTGAGATCTGCACGTATTAAAATCACAAAATCAGTCCTCTCCTCATTGTTATTTATTTTTAGGCAGATAGAGAGTGTTTAGAAAGACTTATTGGACTTTCTGGTTTAGTCTGAAATATTCACTCCTTAGGTGCACACACTCCTTAAGCACCATGCTAATCCAAAAGGCACAACGGGAGAATATATCTGGCAAGTAACATTCCCAGCTGTCCTCACTGGGAGATGTCCTTTCCCTGTGCAGAAACACTCAGCACCCCAAATCATGGCGTGATTGACACAAGTAGACTTCCTTTGTACTCATGGACCTTAAAGCAATGTTCTTCTTCATGCCTTCCAATCTTAATATGGAATTTGCATTTCTTTCACATATTCAAATTTTCTCCTGTATTTATGCTGACATGCAAAAGCAGAAACATCTCATAACTAAACTGCAAATTGCACAGAGACCTTCACATGCCACCTCTGCAATTAAACAAAACACAAACATCCTTCCTCTCTAAGGTAAGCTGCTCCATGCAGAAAAGGTTTCCTCTGTAGATGGAGATGAGCTGTCAATTTCTATGAGCAGAAGACAACTGTAATCCAGAACAATAATCAGACACTTGTTTCAGAGACTCTCCCTTACTATTCACTTGTCTTCACATTAAATGTTACTTTTCCCATCACCACAGAAAATCAGACCTGTTGGATGTCTGGAAATAGAATGTTTTATTTTGAAGGAAATAATGAAGCTGAAGAAAATAAAAGCGATTGTGAAACAAAATCATACAAATGTTCCAATTGGAAATGTTGAAACAAAACCTAAACTTTTTGTTTTATAATACATGAAAACATTTGGTTCAATAAATTGCCTCAAATCATTATTTCAAGAATGAAAGATTGGGTCCTCTTTCTATTACTTTTTCTTGAGCTAGCAGAAATAAAACATTTGAAGCTTCAAAATATTTTTTTTCCTTTAGGAAAATAATTATAATTTCGGTTCACTGATTGCCCTACAAAAAACAAATCTCAAGCCTTTCTTATGCCTCACACAATATAGGAAAAGATCCTTGAGATTTACAAGATATGAATATAGTTAGGTCTAGAAATAAAGATGAAAAAGGGGAAACATGAAGGTTTCCCTTTCTCTTTTCAGAAAATACATAGCCCAAACAGAAACTCTCTTACAGCAGTCAAGGGGATTATTCCAAGAAAAGCTCACATTGCAAAAGAAATAAAATGGATTCCAATGAAGATTTTTCCAAGGGTAGCATCGCTGTCCATAAAAGAAAATAAAGAAAGCAGTGTTCAATTATGGTAGCATCCACTGCCCTAGGAGAATAAAAAACGTACTCCAAACTGTTAAAGGTCGTTTTTGCCCCTGCAGTCTCAGATCCATGAAACGCAAGGGCCCAGCTGCTACAAGAAGAGTTCAGCCTGTTTTGAGTTGAAGAAAGCCATAATAACAGTACTTATAAAAGGCATTTCACATTTTTAAGATGCCCAGCGTACACTGAGTACAACATAGCTTCAGCAAGCAGAGAGGCTGGGATAGCAGCTGCCAGTTGGAGCTAAGAGCTCCTCATTTCTCCAGGGAGAAAATGCTCCCAGGCACAGCAACCACAACTAGGGTAGAACCAAAGGCAGGACAACAGCAGCCCAGTGATCCAGGAGCAGCACAGGGGAAGGCTGGCTGAGCACCAAGGAAATCAGCAGAGTAACACACAAGATGGGATCGAGACAGAGCTTGTCATATTTGCCACATGATAAAGCCAACTTAGACAGGAACAAATGCAGTAAATCAGTCTGCCTCAGCTTTCACAAGGCATCTTCTAGCCACAGTGGCTTCTCTTACTTTTCTTTTTGATAAGGATGCAACCAACGCGTCTGGACTTCATCCAAAGAAAAAAGAGAGCGTGTGCAGGGTGGATGAGGAAGAAGAGAACCAGCTATTAATGTTCAGAGGAGCACTGCAGTGTTACATAAGCCAGAGTCAAGCAGTAATCAGCTTAGTGATATTGCTGAAAGACCAGGAGCATAAAAGAAACAATTACATCTGGCAATTCTGGATCTTCTGTGAAGACTTCAAGTTTGCAAGTCTTGTGGACCCATTACTGCATATTCCTCAGTATGAAAGAATAATGGTTGGAATCAATGAAGATTAAATGTATGGAGACAGACTATTTACAAGATATTAAGCCTGTATGCAAAATAAGTGTATTTCTCTCGGCACTCAGACAGTAGATGCGTATCAATGCAGAACATGAAGCAGCATCTTGATAAAAACATGTCCATTCAGATGCTATCTAATATAGCATAAGCAAAGTTGCAATATTGAGCAGAGTCCATTTGTGACAGCGTAGAGCTGATATTATGCAACTAAGGGATGGAGATGGTAACAGTATTTATTAGTCCTTCCACGATGTTTTATTCTACCCAATCTTGTTCTGCCTCACAGGATGGAAGTTCAGAAGGCCAGGAAGCATTATTCAACTCCATCACCCCCACGACGCGTGTATTTGCATTCTAATTACTACTGGCTATTCTCAGATGTTAGAGGCATCATTTTACTGAGAAGCCATGTTCTAATGCAGCATCAAATCCTTGCTGCAGAAAATTCTTCAGAAACAATTTCAATTCAAGCCTTTATTTCATCTCCATTCTATCTCCAAATACTGCAATCAACTTTCCCTGACCTTTATAAACTCCTTTTTGTATTCACGGAATGCATCATGCATACAGGCAGTGATTTCACAGATGTATTTATAACTCCTTGGTGGCTCCTGGGCTATTGAGTTTGTGGCAAAATAAATTAATATTATGCCTGGGATACTGCACACACACATTGAAGATCTGGAAACATGGTACGCTTGTAGCAGTGGTGTTTTGGAACAGATTGCAAAAAACCAGTAGGCTGAAATACTGTTCACAGAGGAAATACTCATCAAATTTTAAACAACAGTAAAGCATATTAAATGGCACGAGTGGATGTACTACCTAATACTTCGTGAAATAACTTCTGCCATTGCATCTTGTAGCTCAAGTCTCATAATAAAGAGGTGGTGATTTGTTGGTGTTTTTTGTGGTTTTTGTTTTTGTTTTTGGTTTTTTTTTTTACTATTGTTTTCTAAATGTCACAGCCCTATGATGCAAATCCTGGCATACTCAAATACCCTAGAAAACCATAACAAGCCAAAAAGTGTTCCAACCTCATGCTGCTTTTGATTTAACAGTACAACCTTACCTGTACTGCCTTGTATTTATTGCCAGTGTCTTGTAAAGTAAATGGTTCTTCACATCAAAAACCCAAGTGCTTTAACAGTCAAGAAAGAATCAAAATGAACTGTTCAAAATCCATTTTGTTCTGTTCTAACTCTACCATGGCGTAGTCTAAAATATGTGGGCATCCTATACAGTCAATGGTACAATAATTTCAATTAACTCTACAGACTTCCCAATGTACATGCCAACCAGTGCATTTCCAATCTTTTTAAAGGGTTTAACTCAAATACAACTTTCCACACACCACTATACCTCATTTTTTTTTTTTTTTTTTACTTAGGGATTTGCCTAAAGAAAATAGATACTGAAATGCTTTGCACTGTTTCCAGGGAAGTTCTTTTAGCACAGAACAAATTCATCTTTAAACCAAGAATGTATAAGTGAACAATACAGCAATTTTCTAAACTTAAGGCAAAGCTAACGCTGAAGATGGGTTTGAATGTGGCTGTGTCCTGCCATAACTCAAACACTGGAACAGGCTGCCCAAGGAGGTTGTGGATGCCTCATCCCTTGCAGGCATTCAAGCCCAGGCTGGATGTGGCTCTGGGCAGCCTGGGCTGCTGGCTGGTGACCCTGCACAAAGCAGGGGGTTGGAACTGGATGAGCACTGTGCTCCTTTTCAACCCAGGCCGTTCTGTGATTCTATGAACTTGAGAAGGGAGACAGCATGCTTTTGCACCCTACAGTTTCTGCCTTCATCCCACCAGCACAGGGCATATATTCTCACCATGGCCACTGCTCGCATGGTAATATTAAATAGAGCACATCAAAGAGCAAATTGCACAGTAAATAACAGAGGCAATGCCTGCTCTGCAACACAGACTGTTCTCAAGACAGGAAACAAGAGGTAGACAGAAAATGCAGAGGAAGACTGGAGCACGAGGCTGCTGTCAAGAGAACAGAACTCAACATTAAAGCAGAGATGTAACTAATGCCAACTCAGCAATTTACAGGCAGCAGAGCAGAGGCTGAATGAGGTCAGCTGTCTCAACAGTTATTCACGAAACTACTGTACTTTCACATAGCTACAAATATTTTTGGGGAATAAACTCCATCCTAGTACCCTTCCCTGACCTTATCCCAAGCATCACCTTGAGCCATGAAAATGCCGTGACTGGAAGCAATGCAGTGCTGCAGCCCACGATGGGTGCTGCCCAACCTTCCCTCAAACCACAGCCCCAGGATGGCACTGCATTGCTGTATTTATCTTCAGAAGACTCCACGTGGATCTGCATAGTGCATTGTATTCACAGTCAATTACCTTGCAGCACATCCATTTACTTGTTTTCTAATGTTCTAGCTTGCCCTGTAATTTTAGTTATATGGCATTTCCATAAAAACGACATACATTTGACTTCAATGTCATTTTGATAGCCTGTTATTTTATTATGTGGAGCTAATGGTCCTTTTATAGACAACGTAGCTATACAAGATTTCCAGCATTCATAAATGCTGATATTGCTGGATTGCTTTTTGCTTCCCCCTAGTTGTATTTCTAGTCACAAAGTAACTGATCAATTCAGCCTAGCTTTTACATTCTGCTGGATATAACAGCATTCTCTCCACTAGCAAATTGCTCAAAATACTTGATTTTCTACGCTCTGTAGTGCTGTGATATTTTACTTTACAGTACAATACGCAGTCTAAGTAAGCAAGCCAGCAACACAGCACATAGTATCAGGAAATCAAACTTGGAAACCAAGAAATCCTTCAGCACCTGCTCAGCATGTTTCCCTTCAACCTAAGTGACAGATAAAGCACCTGAGTGACTCAAGGCCTCATTACTATTATATCAGAGTTCTTTTTTATTCTTATTATAGAAGCTGACTCCTATGCAATAGTTGTGATATCTCAATTAAAGAGCAGCTACGTGCCTTGAAGCTGGAGGCGCTGTCAGTCAGCTGCGCCAAACAGCTGGGCAGGGCTTTCTGCTGCCTGTTTTCACCAGCCTCTCCTTGGGCACATACAGAGCTTACAGAGACCAGGGACAGCTAGAGATAGGATCCCCTCAGACAGAGTTCTCAAAAAACAATCACAGAGATCTGTGGAAACCCTTCCTCACAAACACTGGATAAAGTGCAAGACATCTTACTCCACAAATAAGACAGTGACCCACTCCTGGAAGATGCTGTCTGTTTTCTACACCATATACTTTTTTTTTTTAGAATGATTTATGACAGAAATGTCTCCAGTTCTTGTTCGGTGATCAAACTAGCAATGCAGTTTTAACAAATAGCGTGCAGGTTTGAGGGTGGCTCATTTTGTTTCAGCATTGGAAAGAAGACATTTCCTCTAATGAGTTTTCCTTGGCTGTTCAATATTTATTACAGGTACTTAAACAGAGCTTTTATTACTTAATGTTCCATTTCCTTCCAAAAGGATAACACCAGTATTTGTGTAATACTGCCCAACAATCTCATAAAACCGATGGCTACTCCAAACTTGTCTCAGGTGTAATCCTATCAGCATGCCAGCCTAGGCACATTGTGTAGTAGAGCAAAACTCCAAACAGCCTTCACTGGGAATTCTATCATCTCTACCAGCAGCAGTACAGATTTACGTAAGAGTTGAAAATGGAAATTGCTTTTTATCCTATCATTTTCTCCCCTCTATCCTCATGCACTCATCCATACCTCCTTGTGCGAGTGGGAGACCTGATGCCTCCTCCACAGCTTTGAGATGGGGCAGGGAGTCTTGGGACTAAGTTCACTTTATATAATGCTCCTCTGTGGAGAAGTTGGAAGTTTTGGACAGATCTGGTGTCACTGTGAAGTGCAAGGAAATTAATCCTTGTGAGGGCAAAAAGAGTAAGCAGCAGGAATGCTGAGTGCAGAAAGTAAGTGCTGACCCTTTCTATGGGATGGATTTTGGTATGGCTGCTTCTCTGCTTCTGGGAGCGAGCCAGCTTTCTTCTCAGAAAGACAAAGCACCTCAGGAAACCTGAGCTTTGATCTGAAGCTTAGCAGGGAAAGAAAATGACTATCACTGGACTGGAAGTTAGGAAATCAAGATGTGGGGTATGGAGCAAGACTGAGGATGTCAAATTTTGCCATTTTCACAGAAATAACAAAAATATGCCTGTTGCTATGTTTCAGGAACAGAACTGCCTGTCACCAGTACAGAAGGCTGGCGAAACAGGTTAAACCTTCATCAGCAGTTAGAGATCTGACCAAACCCACAAGGAAAGATACAGACCAATGGCTCCTGGCCCCTGAGGCCCCAGGTCACCTTGCTCTACATTGGCTGGAGAACTTGGGAAAAATGGCTTCTTCTGATCTCACTGGGAACATTTTTACTTCTACAAAGAAGCAGATCTGCTGGCAAAGGAAGTAGGATAAAAAGCTCCCTCCTTAACTTATCTCAAGCCTCTCATTAAAGCTGCCAGAAAGGGTACAGAAAATTGGCTTACAGAGGCTACACAGCCACTGCTGAGGGCTGCTGCCTGCTAAGCAGCAGTAGCTCTCCCCAAGTTGCCAGCCCTCTTTCCCCCAGTCCAAGGCGACTGTGTGAAGGCACTTCTGCCTTCACACTGCAAGTGGTAGAATAGCAAGGGAGCTAGGGGCTCAGACCACATGTCCCTGCATGTTGAAAACCAAACAAGAAAGGAAAGTAAGTTAAAAGATGGCAAGATGATGAGAGAACTGACAAAGGTTGATGAGGTTGGCAAAGGTAAAGCCCAGGGCAGCACCCAAAGTTACTGTAATTGTACCTGAGGCAAAGGTCCAATCAAAAGCCAGTCACATTAAGGGGCACGAGAGGTATCTGAGGTGAGGAAGAGTGGGGACGATAGTGATTTGCTTTGCTAAAAGCACAGATGTTCTGCATTTGTAGCGTCCTTCTCTTCCCTTGTCTCACGACAGAACTGGCAGCTCTGGGCACATAAGGGTGACATCTTGAAGCTGTGCACCTGCCCTGTAGACTGCTGTACCACCACACGCATCAGCAGAGTTCCCCATTCTAATCTTTTTTTAGAAAACTTAACAATTGCCATCACTGAGATGTTTATAACCAAAGAACTCATCAGCGAAGTGTCAAACTCACTCTCAGTGGAAGATTCCCTTTTCACCTCCTCCCCCCCCCCCACATATGTATTTACTCCCCTAACACCAAAACAGATGCACTCACATATAGATATCAGTAAGTGGCTCTGCTCTGTACATTAAAGCCTCTTTCTGGACTGGAATTAATCTTGGCAGCTGTCTGACAGAAGAAACTGTGTGGGAGGAAAACGGTTTTATCTAAAACTTGAAAGAAAGCAAAATAATCTTAGAACAAACTGTGTTTCAACTCTTGCTCCTTCAGTGGAAGATTATTTACTAACAGAAAATATCCAACAACAGCAAAAACACAAATATCTCCAAAAGGTAACTAAGGACTGTGTATTTTTTCTTTCCATTTATTTCTGTGGTCACTTTTCAAATCATGTATTAATAATCCATCTTAGGTTCTCTATAGGATCCAACAATCCAAATCTGTTTTGAAAATTAAAATGAAGGAAATCCCATAGCTTTCTCTTAGCTATGGTAGAGAAGGAAAGGGCTCCTGCTTCAGCCTGCCCCAATCATTCTGTCCTCACCTTCATACTGATGGCTGGTCCCATCCTATTTGGTCTCCTCCTGGGCTTTATGTCACTCCTGGCCATTATCCCCTGCTGTCACCCTGCTGTTTCTACTTCCCAGTTGCCTATGACTGCAGACCACTGCAAGGACCATCCCACTGCTTGAAGCCTTCAAAGAACAGCAGGTCCTTAAGTGAAGTTTCCCAAAGCAAACCAATATTAATGGCTAATCTTTTGGTCTGACAAATTAAAGCTGAAACTATTAATAAACAAAGGCAGATGAAAATGCAATTTCTCACGGTGAGTACTGGTTATCTTTCTGCTATGCCTCGTGTCATTAAAAGCTCAGTTTTAACATAGAAAAATATTGCAGGCCTTTTGTTTGTTTGCTTTCCAAAATCTATTTGGCCTCAATGGTACATGAGGAAAATAAAGTACAGGCACACCTGGAAATTATGGAAATTTGCAACTGATTACAAAAGAGGGGTTTCCAAACCAACCTCTCCTAGAAGGTTCTCTGTATGTCAGAGACTCTACTTTCAAGAACAAAACAGGCTCCATTTGAAATAGTTCGGCTCACTCTGGCGTTTGCCATCCTGAGTGAGAATCCCTGAGAGGAAACCAAAGGCACAGTGCTTTCATGAACCTGCATTGTTCCCTTAAACAGTTCAACAGCACAACACATGACACTATTATACGTGCCTTCACCTGCTGCCAGTACTGCTTCAGGCTTCAGGGACACTGTTCTATAAAATAATGTCAAATTAATCATATTTGAGGCTGGTCCTCTGAATAAATATTTGAAGTTATCTTAATAACATTCCACTCCTGCCCTCTGGAAAACAATGACTTTTATCATGGGATGGCTCTGTATGCTTAGCATATCTCCAAATTACTTCGGTAAAACACAGTAAATTTTATGCATAAAAGCTTTTTGCAGCATTTTAAAAGACAAGTAGAGCCTGAAGATGATGCAGTAACCTGTTTGCATAGTGCTCTGCCATCTATCTCTCCAGACTCTTGAAAAACTGACATGGTTCCTCAAGGGACTTCCTTGATTAAAGAACATTAATTAATTGAGTGAACATCTGTGCTGTTTTTCAACTAATAATTAAGATTAGTGAGGAATTGTAACCTCTTTAGAAGTGAAAAGTATACAGAACAACTGCAGCCCACTATGTCAAAGAATTTGGGTAGGGCTAAGCAACTACAACGTTTGCCATAGTCGTTCCCAAGAGATTTGGAAAGCTGTGTGGTGGAAGCAGTCAGTTTGCTTCCTCGCTAGCCCAGCAACAGGAACATTTTATTTTTGGCTTCATGCGTTAACAGATTAACCATGACAGTGCTGACATCTGTTGCTAAACAAAATTGAGTATAAACGGTCCAGAAAACTGCTGTTAAACTCAGAAATTATTTTTGGAGTTTGAAATTAAGAACTGTCAACACAACTGATGTTTCCACTTACGCACAAAGATGACAAGAATTTTAATGATTTCCCCAAGTTCCACATGCAAAAGAAAGAAGGAAAATAAAAGTAATGATTTTAAGTGCTCACCAACTCTATTATAAAAACCAACTGACCTATATGGTACCATCAGAACTCAAAGACTACTTAACAGGGCTGGATGAGAAACTGTCCTACTGCTTATGGAAACGAAATAGTGCCTCTATTCCACTTCCATCTCAGTGCAACCCACACGGCTGAGGCACACCCAGGACCATTCTTTTCCTCACAGAGGAAATAGTCCTAATTATTGTAATATGGGGCTTTATTCACTGAAACCAAGGAGAGCAAATCTTTGGTACGCAGCACCAGGAAGAATAACAGAATCACAGAATTGCAGGGGTTGGAGGGGACCTCAAGAGATCATGGAGTCCACACCCCTGCTAAAGCAGTTCCCTACAACAGGTCACACAGGCAGGCATCCAGATGGGCCTTGAGTATCTCCACAGAAGGAGACTCCACCACCTCTCTGGGCAGCCTGCTCCAGTGCTCTGTCACTCTTATCATAAAGAATTTCTGCACGTTTGTATGGAACTTCCTAAGTTCTGTCTTAGGCCATTACTCCTTGTTCTATTGCTACACAACGAGCATGACCTCATCCATTTGCTTTCCACTTCCCTTTAGATACTTACAAACATTAATCAGACTGGGCGGAGATTACAGCAAAAATGAGATTTCATTGCACACGACAGAAACCAACTAAGAGTCTAGAGACAACAAATATTGGAAGACTGCAAAAGAAAGTATTTCTGAAAGAGAAAATAGACTCATTTAAGCTCTTTCAAATACTTTCTTAGACACATTTGAGTCTGAGATAGCACATTAAATGGCCAGTCTGGAACAAGTACAGGAGTGCTCAGCTTGAGGCTGAGGCTGCAGTGAGCACCAGCAGACTCAGGATTGGCCACACGCATCCCTGTTGTACATTGGTCAAGAACCACTTGAAACTCCTGCAAAAGTGGGAAAACTAAGTTGGGAATTCATCAGATCTTGACTCCCATGGTGTCACAACAATTACAATCTTACGCAACCTTTTTTTCCCCTCTATTCATTTCTTCATTTTCTTAAGTGTTCCAATAACATATAATAACTGGCAATAAAATTCTCTGGATAAAATTATTCTCTCCTCTTTTTTTGCTTGCAGCACAGAAAGTTTAAAGCCTACTGAAGGATTAAAAATTAATCTATTTGCTGTCATGATATCACTCTTCAGGCTTATCTACTTTACTTGGGCAGCCAATGCACTTTTTGTGCCACTGGCCCCACTCCAATCCAGTGTTATTCTGGTGTAGCAACTCAGACAAAAAAAAAAAAAAAAAAAAAGAATGAAAAAAAAAATACAAGCTATTGCCAGCTTGTGGACTTCAAAAAATAAAATACAACAACTTGTCAGGTGCAAATAATGTAGATACACTTACCCTGGAATCCTTTTCCAGATGAAGCTTATGGTGAAGACTTCGTCTTCTTCTGGCCTTGGCAATGCCATTGTGATAGAAGTAGTAACCAGTATCTAGAAAAGGGAGCTGAGGAAAAGAGAGAAACACACAGAGTTATCAGCCACTAATAAGGATGCCATGGAAGACTTCACCTGTGAGGCGACTCAGGTGCCAACAAAACAAGACTTGTGAGGAGTTACACCACAGTGCCCAAATCACTCTTGAGAACATCAGTTCCAAGTTATTTTTGAAAGGTGTGCCCAGCAGCATTAAGGTTATTTGCTGCAGTTTTACCGTGTATGACTTGTATGCACACTTCATATTATTTTTGGCTTAAGCTTAAGGTTATTAGCACAAATATTCTGAAAGGCAATCCCTTGCTTCCTGAAAAAGATGGAGTAAAAGAACAAAATAAACTGCAAAATGATTTGAAACTACCACAAACGATCCTCCACCAGTAAGCTGTTACACAAGTACCTTTCCAAGTCATTAGAATGCATCAGAGGCAATGCCACAATTGCCAAATCCTGGGATGAATAAGGGCAGCAGGATCCTGTTATCATAAATGAGACTCCATACCTGTATACAGGTACATGCAGTTCATAGATAAAGTTTTCCTTCTACGACATTATTCCCTGTTTCATTACATTTATCACAGTATCTGTTGCAGTTCTGCAAAAGTATTTTGGAATTTGCGTGGAGTAGCATGGGAATGCAAGTTTCTCAGGGAATTCTGACAGTTTAAAATTTGATCACACTACAAAAATGACTGAGACCTAACTTCTTTTCTCCTGCAAAGTCTTCTTTTTATGCTATTTCAAGCAGTCTGTGTCAATTAAATGAAAAAATTCCATTTTTACTTTTAAAATCCCACTGTGTGTGATATAGTAACGCAAAGGAACTTTAAGAAAAAAAAAAATCAAAGCATTCTGTTCTGCTACAAGGACCTCCTTCTAACTTCAGGTTAAGCAGATTTCATCAAAATCATCGTGGACCCTTAGAGCTGAATCTCAGCTCTGTCTGGAGAGCTTTTCTGGGCAAATAACCAGAATATCTTGTATCAGCTTCATACACACGTGAAGAACAACACAACTGTATTTGAAGGAGAAACAAGACTACAAAAAGCTCATAGCAGTAGCCACAGAAGTCCTCCCATCTACCCACATAGCTATGCCTCTTAAAGCTCCAATTCTGTTCAGAAGGGGGGCAATAACTGAAACATGGCATGACCAAACACCATGAGTTGTGAATAACAACAGAAATAGCAATGTGCAGAAAATCTAAACTCTTCAGGAAATCTTTAAACTACAGGAAGGCAGGAAAAGTCAGATGCCAGCAAAGCGCTTAAGACAGTGCATGCCTCGATGAGGGTTTTTGCAATGAAACCCATGAAGCCACTCAAGTGCTTCATGTTTGACACACTCCTGTGACTGACTCTAGAACTCCAAACACCAGGATGCTGGTACCTGACAACTGGGTTGCTTTTCCTGCCATTAGGTTCTCTGGGAGCTCAGTTCTGCTTGGGAGCTCAGTTCTGCTTGGGAGCTCAGCATGACCACATAAACACTGCACGTAATGATGTGAAATGAAAACTAAAGGGCTCACATGCACTGCAAGCCCTGAAGATCCACCAGCAGTAGCTTACTCCATAATAAGTTCACTGTAAGCTGGAACTGAATTGGAGTAGAATCCTATTTCAGCAGCAGACTGTGCACAAAACATGGGTGAATAATTCACTCGATCTTGTGGCTCCTTCTGTAAGAAAGAAACGAAGTTTCCTGCCCTCACACAAAAACTAGCAATTATATAAGATTGTAATTACTGGCAAGCACTTGAAAATTAAAGTAAGAAGGATTATTAAGAGCGATAAAAAACAGGCCTAATATTGCCTTGATGTATAAATAAGGCAGACTGGGAAACTCAGGAATTATGTAATATATTAACTTGTATGAAATTACTGGTGAAAAAGACGCGAGCCAAAACAGAATCACTAATTGAACACGGCAAGGAGAGCGAGCCCTCATCCATCAATCTGTGCCAACCTTTGCTTTAGCTTTGCAACTGCCTTGATGAAGTACTTAACCTCCTTCTAGAAAAGAATGAGGACCAGAAAATTACTTTTGAAATTTTGGTGTTCAACTAAGTGGAGGAAAGAAAATAACTCTTTAAATGGAAGAGGCTTATCTAGAAAGGGAAATGGCTGGGATCTCTGCTTTTATCAGATTACTGCTGCAAAATAGCAGTACAGGTGCAATTAGTACTGAAATAAAAATAAGATAAACTCATGGCCCACAGCCTTCCTGCACTCCCCTTTCATATGCAGTCTTTCCCATGCAGGAAATTTACTTGGCGCTGTCCTAGATGCAGCCCTCAAGAAAAGGGGCTGTAAATAGGCAGCTAGGATTCCACCCTGCTTGCATTGCTTCTGGGCTCACGAACTCTGCTACAGCCTGTCAGCGAACAACTGCTCCTAATGGGGGCACAGGGGTTGTACCACACAATTGTGGAAGGGACAAAAGGGAAACAAAAAGCACAGCACACTGCTGAGCCTCCAGAAGCAGATCTGCTCCAAGAAGAAAAAGCAGTCATAGGATATCGTCTTCCTCACAGGCACTTGTCCAGGTCAGGGTAACCAGCAGCTCCCTTGGAGTGGATGTCCATCCCGCTCTGTCTGCTTGACAGGGAAGGTCCAACTTTATTTCCTTGTCAGTCCTGTGTTGGACAATGCATAGCGGCATCAGATCTAATTTTGTCTGTCCGAAAACGTGAGACATGAAGATCAGCTGCACAGCAGTGCAGGGTTTGAAGAAAAGAAGCCACAGAAAGACTGAACTGCAGCTCTGCCCCTTATCTAAACCAGTAGCATCTGAGCCACCTTGGAGAGACACACTGGTGGGGAAAAAAGGTACAATCTAGCCAGGAGTTTATGTTTGCAGCAAATGTGCTATAAAGCACCAAAAAACACCAACATTACAGACTCACAAAATATTGAATAAAGCCATCAGACAGATCACTCTTTCACCTCGACACAGTGAGGTCCAGTTCTCACAACCTGTCTCTAGATTTAAGAAATGACAAATGCAATGCAAACCCAAAGAGGAGCCTTGGTTCCCAGGCTTATCTTTCCCATCAAACGGCACTGACTTGCTTCAGGGCTCTATTTCCCATACATCTCACAAGCAAATTATGGCACAAACAGGAAGCAAGGACTGAATAGCTCTGTCCTGTTTTAAGGAGTTTTCTCTCTGCCTGGGCTTCACATGCAGCCTGTCTGCTGCATCCTATAACACAGCATCCCTGAAATACTCTGCTGGGTTTCGTGTCTCATTTCCAGCGATTCTTCCCTGATACCAGATTACTCTAAAACAGTGAATAACAGATTACTTGAACCTATTGCTATGGCTCCTTTTCCTAGTCTGCAGTGGAGACAACAGTCTGCAACAACTTCTGTAGAGTAAAATAATTTAAAAAAAATCAAAAGCTGTTGTGTTTTTTGTTGTTTTTTTTTTTTTTTTCTTTTAAACAATTACCCTTCTTGATTGCCACTGAAATCAGCATAAATGGATCTGTCAGTAAGATTGACTGAAATTCCTTTTCTAGAGAAGATGGCGAAGACCTTCTTTGGGGCTTCTTGCCTGCACAAAGATGGGACTGGTACATAGGGTACAAACCAAGACTGGTGCTGAAGAAACCTCTGATCCGCTCTAAGGAATTTAAAAAAAAAAAAACAAAACACCTGCCCTCAATTAAAATAAATAAAACATACTAACACAATCTCTCCTCAACACAGCCTTAGCACAGCTCCTGCCTTTAAAAGGAGCCATAAATCTCCACAGGTGAGTTTTCATCCCATTACTGCTCAGTAATTATACAACCCAGACCTGGCACAAGAAAATGTGTTTGGAGCCTTCACAGCCCCTCAGGCCCTGCTCCTTCAGTTGCCATTACAGCTGAAGCACAACGAAGTGCCTCGCAGCAGAAATTAGAAACCTTTTAGAAACCTTTTCATCCCAGCTTCCCCAAATGCACCGAGGATGCTTATAAATATTCAATATGAATTTTTAAAACTCTCTCTCTCATTTTCCCTCACCCTGATTAGCATTAGAAATCGTTTTACTTTTAAATATACAGATGGGAGCCAAATCTGAAGTCAAAGGCACTCACTCGCTATAGCGACGAGGACCACATACAAGTAGAGCCAGCTAGAAACTCAGGCAGCTCGAGGCATAGAAATAAAACAGAACAAAGTACAAATAAGAAAGGATTAATTCAGATGGTGGTAGAGAAGTGTGGAATAGCACAGAGGGCTAAAGCTTTGCCAGAGGTTGCTCATGTGAAACTCAGTCCACAGTGTGCCCAAGGCCCCAGGCAAGGATTTCACGCTTTCTCATTAGTTCATTATAATTATTCAAAAGCCTCAGCAAAAGGAGCTCAGGTAGAATCTGCACAAGCTCCAAACAGCAACCAGGCTCCAGGACTGAATGGTTCAATGCTCTGATTTGGTCTTCCTGGCCCACTTCACACTGTACTTACTGTGCTACCTGTTAGTTGTCTCCATCCAAGTAATAATCAAACTTAAGCCTATTTAGCTTGGCAAATTTGGCAGGTGGAGGTGTTAGCCACAGCTTTAACACCTCCAAAATGTAAATCTCATTAAAACATCCATTATACACAACACGATCCCTGTAAAGTCAGCATTTCTTCTACTGATGAATTCAGAAGTGCCTGGCTTAGCTACTTGCATATGTTCTTATCTCTGCTGTATGTTCTTCCAATCAACAGGCAGTAATACAACATTACATTATAAATAAAACATTATAAATGCAGATGTGGTATCCAAAGACTGCCAAACAAGATTTTATTTTATAAGGTTTTTTCCTAGTGCCTTTTGAATACAGTAAGCACAAGATTAAAAGTAAATGCACAATGTAAATGGAAGAAAAGGGACCAGCTTTTGGCTGACCAGAATTATGACTACATGTCCAGTGTGTCCATGTGAAATACAGAATTCATGTGAGCTCCCCATACAATTCACTGCAAAAAAAAAAAAAGAAGAAAAAAAGGCACTTTCAGAGCATGATTCATCTGACCTATTTTAGGTGGCCATGCTAGATGAGCAGAGCTGTGCATCAGGAGCACCTTTTTTTGCTTCAGAGACTGTAAGAAGAGCACATCTACCCATATTTGCATAGGGTCAATTCTGATACCAAAAGTACAACTCCCAGTTTCTCATTAGTATTGTTCTTACACTGTCACACACAGTGCTTGCAAGAGCTTACAAGAAACTGCACCGTTGGTTTGGTCTCAAGTTCACAATGTTTGGAATTTGATTTACAACTGAATGACTCTAAGCTTTTACGTTTTATTGTGCTCACATCACTTAAGTTTGTTGCTGAAGAGCTTTATCCTGAAAGCCTGCAACAGTCGTGTAAGTCATCAGCAACAAGGTTGTGGATTTGCTGCGAGTTTTATCAGTTTGTACACGCCATTTCAGGCTTTTAAAAGAGACATTTTACTTTAGATGAATGGATCTGTGCATTTTAGAGTTTTATCTGTTACTCCTCGGTAACCACAGAACACATTATTGATTCTGTCACGTGCACTGCTGAATACAGCCAAAGCAGGACAGTTCTCAGATTTAGAGATGAATGTTCTTGCTTATGCACCAGCAATTACATTGGACTCTATGGATTGATTCAGATCATCGTTACCTGGAGTTGGTGATTGTTACTGTTGGATTGAAAGCCTCAAGTGAAGGCTCAGTAATCATCATTATGTCCATTACACACAGATGCTGAGGATCCTATGAGAAGAAGAGCACCAACAAAACAAGCAAAAACTAAACAAAAAACTCATATCCAAAAAAGCAAACAGAAATTAGACTCCAGACATTCTTCAGAGAAGTATCTGCCCCTAAACTTAACTTTCTTAACTTGGTCCTGCTAGTAGCTCAGCTGTGCACTACAGATTACTTCACAGACAGAAAACTGGTCAGAATCTGACCAGGTTAACTAACTAGCTCATTTAGCACATGACAGTTTACACTTTAAGAAGATGGGGGAAAAAAAAAAAGCTGGTGCCCCAGGAGTGGATCTGCTATTTTTATATTTTACAACTAAAGGCTAACAAGACTAATGCTATTCACAATTATCTCCTAACTGGAGAAACAAGGTGCTTCTGGGTCTCTTGCTGCTCTTTCAAGGCCCTTCTGTGTTTTCAAAGCATCTCCCAAGATGGTAATATTTTGTGAAATTTTTCACACCTTAAATATCCTCCCCACCACTATTATCCTGTCTAGGAGCATTTAATTTTGCTATTCCCACTTGACTCTTCCCTTCGCCCCCATGGCAGCACTTGTAGGACAGAACCAAAACTAAGACTCGCAGGGCATGATTTTCAACTATAGATTAAATATACTTCTTGCAGCTTAGCCCTGGCAAGTGCTCTGAGATGCTGGGCAATCCCTGTTTCTACTAATGCTAGGAGAAGCTTAGGCAATTACAGCTGTTAATATTCTTGTTTCAGTTGCATGTAAAATAGCATAGTCTAATAAGTACTTGTTTACCTATTTTTATTTATTGATAGAATTCATGTAATTAATGTTTGCACAGCACTATTGAAACTATAAAATGCTAAGTGCCATTGTCAATACATATTAGCGGGTAAATCTATATGTATATATCAGGTATCTCTTTAAAAACTGAAATTTGGTAAATATTTTAATGATTAAATAATACGTGACAAATCTCTTCTATTAGCATGCTATAGAGAAAATTCAAATTATAATAAATTTAGTTATAGTCTGCACATTTCAGTGATCACAGTTTATTTCTAACAAAGGTCGATCAGTATTGACAGCAATTAGTACTAACTAGTTGTTTTCCCTCTCTTCTGATCTACAACACAATTCTCTGTCCTTTTAAGGATGTAACTAAAAAGATAGACTCCTATTGTTACTCCAAGGTCCACTGTGACATCAGCTCTAAGAATATGAAGATAAAACACTTGAAATAAAGTTTGTTACATTTGAAACACGGTATTAAGATATAGCTTAACCCTGCTAAAAATAACAGGTATCTGCATCTCAGAGATGGAGAGGGGTTCAGACAGCTACTCAAGGACACTGTGAATTTCAGCAAAGCGTTATTCAGCATTGTGTTTAAAATCAATGTCCACACAGTAAAGTGTGTAGGACAAGTGTGCGCAAGTGCTCCGCTAATGTTGTACCTAAAAGCAAAGTCATGAACTCAAACTCTAAGGAAATACAGCTATAAAAGCAGCTCGAACCAAAATAAGCTGGCTACTGACAAGCACTCCTCAAGAAAGCACAAAAAAGGTGAACTGTACTAATATAAAGATGCTGGCCTTCCCCAACACTTAAGAAAGGCTCGTAACTCTTTCTTTACAAAACCTTTATTCTCCACATCTATTTAGTGCCAGGCTGTCAAGCAATAGCTGATGGATAGAAAGTTCTTCTCAAGGAAGTTCAGTATGGTTTAGCAATGGAAACAAGTCTGGCAGGTCCCAGAAAAAAACTCAATTTCTGAAGAAAAATAGATGCTGTTTGGGAGAAAAGCTGATGGGCAGTAGTTAAAAACAAAACTGCCCCATTTAAGAAAAAAAAAAAAAAAAGAAAAGAAAAAAAAGAGACAAAATACTTGGTTTGAAAAGAGCAGTGCAAGGAAGCTTCGAGAAAACATTTTCAGTGGAGCCAAGGAAAAGTAACATTTCAGAGCATTGCTGTTTTCCTTGCTTTTGTGAAGCTGCTCGACTGTGGTAGCAGAAAGTCATGGACATTTGTCCATATTAATAGAAGACCATGTCAGAGATGAATGGGTCCATTACTCGCATCGTCACGAACTGGAGACAACTCATCTCAGCTCCGGTATGTCCTGTACGATCCTCACTTCACAATGGAGGCTAACAGCTGTGAGTGGGTTCAAGAGCTCTGTGTTAGATGGTAAATAAAAGATAAACAAAATCTGCCCAGATGCTAGCAATAATGATGAGAAAGGAAAGCAAATTGTATCACCAGCTCTTTCCCTTCCTCGCTGACCTTTCAGTCAACTATGAAATGTCTTCTTACTATTTGTTGCTACAAACTGATGGATGACAAACGTTTACTGCTGACAGAAATTGTGGTCAACCCAGTATGTGCTGATCTTTCTTTATTACATCAGTTAGGCATGGAAAAATATAGGTTTTTAATTAATTACTTAAGCATGCTTCAGTTTTTGGAGCTTGGAATATTGGTTTCTCTACCAATATATTTAATGTGGATAAAATGTCTTCAGTTAGAAGGGAAAAAAAGGTATTTTATAAGGAAATTGAGTATTTTAATCCCATCAGAAAGAAGAGAGAAAACAATCTGTATCAGTTCTGTCTAGACTTCATTCTGAACTATTTCTGAATTGCATGAGAAATGGAAAGGTCTTACAACTAGAAGTACAGTCACCTGTAAAGTTTCAGGGTCTAAATGGTAATGCGAAAATCAATAGACTGAAATGCTGTAAAGATCAATCTTCAGATGGTACCCAGACTCACAACCATCATTTAACCAGTGTAAACAACTGATTTTCATCATTATCTTTTTTTTTTCCCCCTCTAGCCTGCAAGTATGTTCAGGCCCCAATTTGTCACACTTCTCCACCCAAACTCAGAAATGACAATTATGCATAACAGTTGATTCAGAGTGACTTCTAAGTTGCTAAATTTCACTGACATACATTTTTTAGATTAACTGACACGGGAAAGCACAAGGTCCCCATGGGGACAAGTAAAGGTTATAGCTAATTCACCACATCTCGGATGTAGCTGGAAGCCTTAGGCAGAAGCTTCAGCTGTACTCAGCTCTGCACAGTGAACACTGAATGCAGCGTTCAGCTACAGAGCTATTTCAGACTTGCACCAACTCATTTCACCTGTGTTTCATAAAGGATGAATAGGCAGAAAGGAGGATACTCTCATCAAGAAAGCATACACGATAACCCATCCTCTCCTGTTCATTCCTCCCCTCCCCTTTTTTTAAAACTACTTATTTAAGAGTTTCAACTGCCCAGCTCTAGTTTGATATTGAGTGCATCCCTGATAACAGGGCCTGTTTCTCTGCTTTATCATTAGTACATACACAGTTGTTGGGTCTCAGTTTTCACAATCTCGTTGCACACTCTAGGAGAAGCCAGGTGTGACACAGTACCTTTTACTCATCAGGTAAGCAAATAATCTAACTCACTCATGAGCACTGGTAATGCACTTTTGCTGACTGGTTTGATGCAAACACTGAGGTCACTCTTTCCATTTGCTTTCTGTGGACAAAGAAATTAAGGATGTAACATTTACACAAAGGTATTGTTTGAGAAGATAGATAATACATGACGAAGAACATTATGCCCCTGTTCATTTCTTGAGTGACTAAAGTAGCAATACTGTTGTCCACCTGAGCTGTTTACAACCCTGTATATAAGCAGTAGACTGAGCTAGCTTGTACTCCCTAATTCCAGGTATAAGCTCACACTACTTGAAAATACAGCCAGGGCTCACTCCAACCAAACTCAGAGTGACTGTTATAACTTCAGGGCCACATCAGGTTTCATCATGCAGAACAGCACAAGGTGGTTGTGCAGAATTTCACACAGCTCACTCCGTCCCAAAGCACAGCCCAGGAGCATTTCAATGAACTTACAAGAGTTAAACACAGAGCTCGCATTGATTTACAGCAAGACCAATGCACCAGATTACTTCAGGTTTCTTGGAGAAATCCCATCTTTGACAAAGAATCAAGCAGTTTGGCATCCTCCCACCAGAGGCCAAGTGATAGATGGAAGCACCAGGCTGCTCACTGCAATATTTATAGCCACCATCCTGTGGATGCAGCCAGCATCCTGTAGAAACCTGACCTATTCATTATTTGAAAAGCTGAAATAAAGAAGAACAGAACTTTCTGTTGACTAGGACAGCACTGCGTGGCAAAGGTAACTTCACATCCATACAGTCCAGCCATTGATTACTGCAGCCCTCACAGAAATTAGCCACTTGTCCTAAAACCAGACCTGCACAACATGGCTTGCTTGCTCTATTATTTTAACAAGAGCTGGCACAATTTATCATCTTTCACTTAATCATTTTGGCTTGATTTCCAGCTCACAGAATTTTCCATGAACACGCTCATGTCTCAGAACTCACTGATTGAAACTATCCACCAAATAAATCCCACATATATTTCAGCAGCTTCTTTGTAAGTGTTTGATTACAAGCATTTGACACTTGAGTCGTACAGATTCATTTTAACTGGAATAATTCCATACATGGATGAAGAAAAGGATTGCATGCAAACTTCCACTTAACTGCCACATCAAGTGTTACCATTGTAACTGTTCCAGGAAGTCTGATATATTTTATTTATTTTTAAATCAGCACAGGCTTACTAGTAAAAGTTCTAGTTCAAATGAAATTTGTGCTGTTATTGCTCTGATCTGGCATTTGTTAAACATGTTAGCACTCCTACATTGATGATAACAGCTTTGCAGTTGGGTTTGCTTTCCCATTTTAACCACATTAGTATTGTTAAAACAGTCTTCTAAGATGGATGGGATATTATATCTTATTGCCTGCACATTTTGAGAGGAAGACACAAAGCTATCCTCCACCTTCACACAAGTTGGCTATTCTAAAAGATAACATCTAATAAATTCAGGAATCCTACAGTTATCTCCATGCTTCTTGAAGGCACCCAGCCTAGCAGCACGGTCAGTCTCCAGGACCATTTACCTGCTAACAAATGAATACCAGGGGTCTCCTTGAGTTCTCACATGGAAGCACTCTAAGCTGGGAGAGCACTGACAATTTATTTTGGTCTAGAGGTTTGATATGGATGTGAACTCCCAAGTTGGAAACAAAATGTTCTACCTCATGCAGAGTAACTGAAACCATCTGGTTCTGGTTGTCACATGGCAGTAAGATCTGTCCATCTGCTCTGATACCAAACAACAGCCATCCAAAACAGGGTTCTTTTACAAAAGCAGATATCCTTTTGCTGCACAGATTTGGGACTGGGGACAAATTTGACTTAAGCGTAAGTAAAAGCCACAGATTCCCACACTGCTTCTTAGGGGAACAGCCAGACTGCTCTCAACATCTGGAAAACCTGTTCAGAGGAATTACAGCACCAGAGTCCCAAACTGAGCCACTGCTTTTGGATCACAAAGCTTCAGTGCCTACAGGCAGTTAATATACCCATATGATGTAGCATCCAGAAGCAGCCTGAAAGTCACAAAGGAAAGCTGTGTGGGCAAAAGGTAGGAGATGCTAGGCTGCCAGCAGGGTGGTATATTCACAGGCAGTGACACCATGCTAATGGTCTTCGTTTATCTAGCACCAATATTAAAATAACTCAACTATAAATTCCACAGCACAGGTCTGAAATAGCCCAGTGGCAGACTTAAAGCAAAGGGGTTATTTCTGTATACCAAGCCTGTCTCTCTTGGCACAGAACACAAACCTTACATGCATGGCACTGAGATCTCCATGTACCATCATGGAGATAAATAATCCGGGGAGCGGAAGTCACTGCACGCAATGCTGCATGCAGCCCCAGGAGGCTAGCTCAGGACTGGGGGCAGCTAGGAACTGCCAGAGCTGCTCTCCTTGCCTGAGGATGAAAGGGAGCAAGCAGCAGGAGGCACCCAGCTGCATCCAGGCTTCAGGAACTGGTGCTCCTTAGCAGTTTAAGGCCCTCAGACCCTGGAGCTGCAAGCCATCCCTGGTGCATTGCAACACACTGCTGCACAAGTTTTTATCAGGCAAAGGCTCAAACTAGACCTCAGCGTACCTTGTTGTTCTGGTGTGAGCACAGTATCTGGAAATGCTGTTCACTTCTTTGTGCATTTTCTCTATTTTTCTCCTTGACACTGGTAAAACTAATTATAATGTAAAGAAATCACCGTATGTCCTGAGTTGGGCTGCAGCTTGAAGAAAAAAAGTGAAAAAAGTCTGATGGGGCATTTCCTGGTTCTCTGTCACATGAGCAATTTTGCCATTGAGTTCAGGCTGTATGGAATAAATAAAAAACACAAGCAGCTTTACAAGCAAACAATTTTTCATTTGAGCTGTAACACAGTAAATAAAACGTATCTGTAAAAGTAAGGTTTAACTTGCATGTCTTGCTAGGAAACAGAACTATACCATGTATTGAAAACAGTAATAGAGCAATTACAGCAGGGATCCATAGCAGGGGAGTCTGACCTTGTTTTGCATTCAAAGAATAGATGCTACAGAAAGCTGACAAGGTAATTATTTTACACCTCAAACAGAACACTCACCGCCAGCAAGCAGCCAGTTTGGGTCTCTGATAGGGAAGGAGCTCAGCAGACACTGGCTGAGGGATGTGCATGAGCATTTGTTTTCTTTATGTGGATAGAGTCCAGCTTTCACATGTCTGAGCAAGTGCATTGAACTAACATGGGACCTTTTGTGCTCAGTTAGCCAGCTGAAGTGTTCACTACTGTTGCTGCTCTTATGTCCAAGTTGGAATGCCAAAGAGAATATAACAGCAACAACAAAAAAGCACCATTTTGAAAGGAATATATTGTTTCACATATGAGGCAAACTCCCTGCTGCCACAGTATAACTGAATTAATTCCTCTAACACTTCTCTAGGGTGTAAACAGGAGCCGATGGGACTTCCCAGCCAGAGCCTGGCGATGCACTGCCAGCATTCTGCAGGCATGGAACTGATGCGGGTCCAGACCCTGGTGGCTGCTCTTTCCACATCTCCAAAATTACTTTCTTCCAGGTCTTTCTGGAAAAATGAGCTATCCATCATCCCCCAGCAGCACATCTTACCACAGCAGGATCAAACTTTCCCTAGCAGTTAATTGTTTTTTCCCCTTAACTTGAACACATCAGCTCAGATTCACCCTCGAAAACTGAAGCATTTTCTTTTATGGTGAAACCTACTGAAATCTTGGTAGCTGCACAATTAGTATTTGCAAGAAGTTTCTGCTTGTCCTAGTTTCTTTGTACATTTCCTTAGTAACACTGTACCTTCCAGTTCTAGAAAGGCTTTTTCTGTTTCTACAATGAAGGATTACTTTGTGCAAACAAGCACCCTTCCCTCTAGGCCAACATAAAATGCAAAGCTAATTAATTATTAAACATATTAGCGCATAGAAATACTGCAGTCTGAGACTTGACATCAAGTCTTCAGACTCCAATGGACTCATATGGGGAGGACAGGCTCCCTGACTCTCCTTTGCATGGGATGTTCCATTGCTGCATCATCTGTTTCCACATTAGATGCAGACAAATTGGGCTGCCCAAGTAAGAATTCTGGCTTATTTGTGGGTAAGTTTTGCTTTAGGCAAAATGGTGTCTGCACCGTGTAAGTACACACGAGCTCCCATCGTTTCATCCATAAAGTCACAGGCAGCTCCATAAAGCTTGGTCCTAAACTAGCAGTCTCCTAAGCAAAAAACTGAAAGCAGAAAGTCACTTTGGGTGACATAAGATTCCCCATGTTCTGAAATCTGCGGCCACTCAACACCAACTGTTATAAAACCTTTCACCTCAGTGCTACAAGCAGCAGAATATTTAGATATGCGGCATTTTGTAGATTGTATCTGCCTCAGCATTGCTGGTGAAATGGAAGAGATACCTGAGCTCTGATCTCCAGTTATGAGACCTATCCAAATGTTTCTTTCAGCTCCCCTTGGTAAAAAGGAATAAGAACTGCAGTACAAGATCAAAAAGCAGCTTTTTTCAGCCCGCATTAAGAAATGCATTCTGGTGGTAAGGTGCCAGAAGGCAAACAAAAAAAGGGAAGTTGTTCCTTTCATAGTTCTCACAATTTAACATGATGTAGCTATTAGGGTTTTGCCTCCTGACTCCTGTTTGCTTGAAGATGGCATAAGCATTTTAAATAAGAACATGCTTTATCACAGCATTTGTTTCATAGGGAATATACAGAAGTACACACAAACGGACTGCAAAACTGTAAACACTAAAAAGAATCAACACAATTAGATTTGCAGAAGTCCATATTTGAGGTCAATTCAGGAAAAGTTAAAGAAAATTGGTCAGCATTCTTGAGACTCTGCCTCATGTTAGGGCCCGAAATCTAAATCAGGCAGCTGTTTATGTGAGCACCGAGCCCTCCTGAAATAATTAAATGTGCACCACATTTAAAGCACATATTTTAGCCCACCTGTAGTCTTGCAGAAGCGTTGGAATGATGGCAGGGAACACGGCCAAGGAATCAATTAGAAAGCACAGCACACTGTTCATGACATTAATCTTCAAGGCAATGTTCTCCTTTGCATTCCTGCAGAAGTTTGTTGTTAAATAACTGCAATATGCACTTGTGCACAGTTTGTGTGTTATCAGGGAAAAGCCGTGAGCACTAAAAATATGTAATTTAAAAATCAGCTCCCGCAAAGACATGGGAACACACGTCTGTGATATATAACAAGTATAAAAGCAATCCCTCTTCTACACATCTTAAATCCTTCCAGAAAAAAAAGCTGTACCTGCCCTTTACTACTGCCAGGAAAATACCTGCACTGAAACAAAGGTGACCGCTTTCAGACAGCAGTATTTCCTCAGTACTGGTAAGGGTAACTGGATTTAGTTTAAATAAATAATGCAGTGTAATGTCCAAACAGTACATGTGAAGCATGGAAAAATCATTTCTTCTTGCATATTTTTTTCCTAATTTTCCAAGAATGTAGACAGCACGTTCTATAGATGGTACTTTCACCCAGAGAGTTTACCACTCCCAGCTCTGTTTGTATGCTCACACACGTCCGCGTTTAACTTTTTGCACTGCTGTTATTACTGTTAAAGTGAGGCCTGCAGACTATAAACTGAGATGCTAGATAAGCCCAATGAGAGCAAAACAGATCAGGAGGCTCTTCTATCCAGCAGTACTGAAGAGACACCTGTGTAGATGGCACACGCTTTTACTGACACCCACCTGTCTCCCCGTTCAGATTTCCCCTGCAGATTGCCATCAGGCTCTGATGGATTATCCTCAGCTAAGTGCCAAACTCTAGGAACTCCTCCCACTCCCTAAAATCTCTGCCTTGCAGAGAGCAGGGCAGTATTTTCTCTCAGATTTGTAGGCACAGGGTGGGAGGCTTTCTAGCTTTTCAAGGACTAGGATGATGTAACCTGAAAACCTCTTGGGACGGCACGTGCACAGTACAAGAGCCTCTGCCACCTCCTCCTCGCTGTGAGCACACTCAGAAAGCACCGCAGCTCTGCAAGGCTTTGTTCCATGGGACTCCAGCATCCAAGGGACACAGCATCCCTGAGATAGGCACGGAAAGCAAATCCTCTCCTCCCACATACCTGGGGGATCTCCCTCCAGTTCTTGCCAAGACGAGCTAAAAAACCAATTTCCATGTGGAATCAGTATGCATCTTAACAAGCCCTGGGAAGACAACTGTAACAGAAGCTGCTCTTCTTCATTCTACATTCGTTTCCCCCTCCCTCCCCCGCACTCCCCATCTCTTCCCAACATGGTCACAGCAGCATTTGTAAGCATCTAGCTAAGGTAAAAAGAAATTCAGCTCCGCAGCAAGGTACTCTTCCCTCCTCCTGAGGCCCTATCAGACAGGTACCCCCAGGATAGGATAGAATATGAAGGAAGGAGTGCAGGCAGAGAGCAATAACAAGGGAAAACTGTTGACCAAACAACACTATTTACAAAGTTTCAGGTAACATGACCAAATCCCTGTAACAGCTCCTGTCCCAAAGGCAGCAGGAGAGCAGCCCCACCACTACCAGGACAAGCCCAAAACAAAAGCATCTTATCAGCAGCAGGCAGTGGTGGTGTTCAAAGCAACAAAGACACTGTCCTCATTTCTGTAACAAGCCCCCACTGGAGTCAAGGCAGCCTGAGGAAGTGAGTCTCACTTCATAGGACAGACACACAGGTATCCCAGGGGATTAAATCATTTCACTTAGTCAAGTTCAGCACGCAATTTCCATTCACTTCCTTGGAAGTCAGATCAGGATCTCATTGCATAACTACCAGGAAAAGAAAAAACCCAAATAATGCTCACAGAGCTCTATTTCCCTCCACACCCCTCCAACCAAGTACTGCCAGGAATCATCCCGACCAGTACACTGTATTAGACCCACTGATTGTACACTAAACTGTTTACAGCTCTGATTACTATTGCAGTTAGAGATTTCCAGCACAGCAAGGCTCACCAGGAGCTGGGCAGGGACTCCTTGACACAAAAGCTACCGAGGACTTTCTAGGACCTGAGGAGAGAAAACAGCCTCCAATAGAACTCGAAGTTTCCCAACTTACATCAAATTGCGATGAGCACTGATTGCATACCATGCTTAATATCAAGTGGATTCTCTGCCTTGACAATGTCCTATTTCTCCACGAGAATAACAGGGACACGAAGGAAGCTGCCAGCCTCTCAAACTTAAGTGTCAAAATCCCTAAGAAATCTGCCATTTAAATCGTGTGCGAGCTTCTCCATGGAGATACAGCTTTAATTATTTTCAGCGCTCGGAGCAGTTTTCAATTCCAGCCGTGCTCAGGAAGCTCTCGGGCGGCCCGGCCCCCGCTGCGCTCTGCCCCACACCGCTCCCGAGCCCCGCAGGATGGGAGCTCAATTGGAGGATGTTTACGTAGCGAAGTCCAAAGACGCCGCCGAGCTACCCAGCATGTGGGAAACTCCTCACCTCCCAGTCCGAGCAGAACGCCCTCCCGGGAGACTGCCGTGCAGCGGCTGCGGGAAGCGGACTCCCGAAGCCGTGCGGCTGTAGGACGCGGCCGTGCTCCATCCCCGCTCCCAGCGGCTCCGGGCAGCTCTTACCTTGCGCACCCCTCCGAAGCCGTGATCCGCCGCCACCCGCTCGGCCTCCGCCTGGTCCCCGCCGTGCAGCTCCACCAAGAACTGGTTGGTGTAGACGGCTGCTCGGGCCGGGGAGCCGAGGGAGAGCAGCAGCAGGACGAGGAGGAGGAGGACGACGAAGGCGCCTCGCAGCAGCAGCGCCGGCCCCACCGGCATGGCCCCGCGCTGAGCGCCCGCCGAGGCAGCCCGCGGGGAGGGCGCCGGGCGGGCGAGATGGGGAAGCAGCCAAAAGATGCAAGAGGGGAGTATGCGAGGTGGGGGGGAGGGGGAAGGAAACAAATAACAACCAAAAAAAAAAAAAGAAAAAATTCCCAGGCTAAGGAAAGCGGCGGGAGCGGCCGGGCTGCAGGGGCTGCTCAGGGCGCGGCGGTGTGCGCGTTGCCGGCGCTGCAGCCCCGGCCCCTCCTCAACGCGGAGCCGGCAGAGGGGAAGCACCAGCCGGGAGGGGACACCGCCGCGCTGCCAATCACGGCCGGGCAGGATCGCCCCGCTCCCCCCCGCCCGCGGCTGGCGATCGCATAGCCCGCAGTGCCCCCCCGGAGCCAACCTCGCTCAGCATCCCGGCAGCCCCACCCCAAGCCCCAACTCTGCCTCCCTCTGCGGGGGGCTGTCCCGCTTAGCGGGTTCTGACTGCCAGCAGCTGTAAGGCTGGGGGTCGAATGCTTCAGCAGAACGCACCTGGGCAGCTGTCGGCAATTTGCGCGGTCCGGTGCCAGCACCTGGCTCCGGTAGCCAGCCCGATGAGCGGCAGGTGCACCCTGCCCCAGCACGGGGTGCCCGTGCCCCTTCTAGCACAAATCGACGCACAGAGAAGCATTCAGGGGAAAAACTCTGGGTCCGGGGCCCCCACAACGCTGGGAGCACCGAGTGCGGGGCTCTGGGCTCGAACAACAAGCTCTATACGAGATGCAAGGAAAGCAACGGCAGGATTGCACCTGTGCAGACAGCCTGGGATGGGGTCGGTGTGCTGGGGGGATTTCAGAGAGGTGGCTGTGCCTAAGGGGAATGGAGCTCTGCTGAATAGAAATCTACCCTGTTCAAAACTCCTAGTGGAAATGAATAGTACAGAGTATTCACTGTTCCATCAAGGTATACGATAACCTGTTCCTACGACTATGTTTGTTAATTTGTCACGCAAAAAAAAAAGTTAATCCTCAGACTGATCCCTGAATGGAGCCCTGGGAACAACCTAGGACACAGAAAGCACAGTAAGGCAACACTGCCTTTAAAACAAATCGTGATAAATTTTACCACAATCCATTCTACAAATGGTCCAGTGGAGTACAGTACCTAAATCAATTGGGGAAAACAAAAGAAAACAAAGATCACAAGGAAGACTCTTCTTCCATTAACCTCCAAAGCTTTAGAAAACGACAGAAAAGCTCACCATGTGATTGTGGTTCCAAATGAGTGTTAGTTTGCCATGACAAATTATTGATTTCCTTCCTCTGGGTAGAAGAAAATCCCTCTTCAAACAGAAGGGAAATGGTAATTCGGAGCCTGATCCAAAGCCCTTTTAAATCAACGGAAGTGCTGTAAATGAAAGCCTGGTGTTGGGAAAAAAAAATCAAACACTGGGGAAAGGTAAAATATGAGAAATAGCACAATAAAGAAGGAAAACATCTTTGCAACCTCATTAAGACACTACATCAATAGAATCCTGATTTTAGATGCTTGTTCTTAGCACACACAGTTATTAAAACAACTTTATATGATATTTCTTTAAGCCAAGGTGCTTGCTTTCATCAATATTCAGCAAGACCTCTCCTCACAACATCTCTCCCAGCATTAAAGCAGACCCTGCAGTTTGATTTGTTTCCAGGTGACTCAGGGGCTGTGAGGCTCTCAGATCAGTAACAGCTGCTGGCAATGTCTCACCAGCCAATGGAGGCCCCTCTGGTTTCCACTCACAGCTGTTCCTCAGGATGAGAAGCTGAGGGAAATTAAAACAGAAGCAGCCAAGTGGGATTTTCTCCACTATAAAATTTCCTATATGTGAGAATATATTTAAGACTTTCTTCCTCCTAGTCACTCTTCTTTTGCTTGCTATGCATCCATTTTGTTACCAACTCAAAGAAGGAGGAACCAATAACAAAGGCAATGGAGCAGCCCTCCTGGCTCCATCAAACCAGCAAGACAAGATCCTGCTCATTTGGAAACTAGGGCCACATCACAGATCTGGGCAAGCAGTCTGACTTAGTCACAGATCTTCTCTCATCCCTTGCTGCCAGCTGACACTGCTGTTCTGCAAGTCAGTGCTACCAAAGAACATATAGGGCTGGGACATTACACTGATGAAGAGATGGAGCCAGCTGGTTCTAGCTTGTAAACCTCATGCTGCTGAGCTTGGATGGTTCCAATTATGTTTACAGAAAAGAGTGGGGAAAAAAAAAAAAAATTATGAAAGATTGAGTTAAAAAGTCAGATCTGAATAGCACTAGGAAAAGTCAGTTCCAATATGTCTCTCTGAGTCGAAGTTTATAGCAGTTTAAGATCAGACAGCACCACTGGGATTTCTAACCCGGTGCTTTATGTAAGCTGTAGAACTTACATGTATGCATTTTTTGCTTCTAGTACATAGTCCTTTTTATTTCTACTTGGTGTGATAGATTTGAGTTAAAAATCAAGACTGCTCCATTACAGCCACTGTGGAGATGTTATAGTGATTGCTTACAGTCATTTGCAGAAAAACCTGTAACTCTGCCTCTTCTTTAGAATACTGATTGGTCCTGCATTGACTACTGGATAGTGGTTTTATTATGAATTTGTGTGCTGACGTGCTGAAATTTTACCAAATTTCTCCTCCCCTAATAGTAACTTCAAGGTAGTGAAGATAGAGACATATAGGTAGCACTCCCTCAATTTCTTTCGGTGAAGCAGCCTTTCAACAGTTCCCATTTAATCTCCTCGATTTGTGAACTATAACTGCTCCAGATATTTCAGCTCCAGATATTTCAGGTCAGGCCAGTGCTACATGGATGTTATATCACTCTCCTTTTCTTAGTGGATACCCAGTATTTCATCAACCAGGGTGTCCGTTCAGTCTCCTCCCCACTGAGAATCCCAGTTGTTTAGCAGACCACCCCAAGCCAACTTATACATTTCTCATCTACCTCAAACCTTTATCAGGACTGCTGTTATTACATACAGTATGGCTGATGATCTTTGTTCCCATATACATGTTACTCTACTTTATTGAAATAGATGTAATTTACTATGGAAATGTATTTTGGAAAGTAAAATCTACTTTCCAAATTTCCAAATTTACTTTGGAAATGTACTATGGAAATTTACTTTGGAAAGCATGGAGCTTTCCAAACAACCCAGATCAGATCAGTCAGCACTCCTCTCTTTTATTGTTTATGACTTCCTTCTCTAACCTACAAACTTTATCAGTACATTGATGTCCTGGAATTAGCAAGGTCTTACAAAGATCATTTCTTGGCCCCAGCCCTCTGGAATATCTCCAGAAACAAATCACCTTCAACAATGATTCCCACTTCGTAATTATACTTAAGCATTTAATCATGTTTTAGTCTGCTTCAGAAATGCCATTTTGACTTTGTATCCAATTTACTCATCAGCGTCATGCAATATCAAATGTCTCCCAGGTACAACCAATATAGCAGATATGATGGATCAAAAAACCTGCATATTGTTTTTCCAACTACATCAGTTCATCCAGTAAGAGAGACAAAGCTTCCCCATACATCTTGGCTTATCTTACAGAAAGCTAACAAATAACACCACTAGTTTTACCACTTAAAACTACAACAGTGATTTAAAAAGTGATATAACATTAGTTTAACAATTCTAGGTCCCAAATGGGTAGCTGGCTACATCTCTAAGTAACCCTTAAATCATATCATCGTGACTATTTTACAACAAACAGCTTTCAGTGTGAGGTCATCAAAGTACTAACATGATAAGTATTTCTCTTATTGGGAACTGCACAGGGTAGTGCCATGCCAAAAAGACCAAAAGGTAAGAAGTTGGAAGAACTCGTTTCCTCACTGCAGAAGTCAACTGAGTCCTAAGCACAAGATTAATATTGCTTACATCTTCAGTTGGTCATCCCAGCAGGTATGCGAGCAGCAGCATTCTGAAGAGATGGACACAATTTCATGTACTATGAGTGAATCACATGAGCATCCTTTTGCACAAGTTTTATTCTCCCTTAAACCTATCCTTGTGAAGCTATAACTGGATTCTGAAGCAGGCTTATGGATAATGCCTGCATTTGGAGAAACATAAATGAGGCTAAAAAGACGAGGAGAGATTTGAAAGGAAAAAAATTGGATGCATAGTTTACAAAAAGAAAAACATGGCTTGGAGGGCAGGAGTATTGCTTGACAGTCTTGTTTAGAAGTTACTAAGACAGGGAACAAGTAGGTGTATCTGAAGAAAAGCAAGTAGAGCCCTACTTTCTCTGTATATCCAAAACAATCGAGGATCTGTGTAACTGAATGCACACCATAAAGAGAATCCAGTAAATGCCACCAGAAACTTCCCTTTGGCCTACTGCTGTGAGTTGGCCCACTTCAACTACAGGATTAAAGTCACTTAGAAAGATTCCTGCACAAATATCTTAAAGGTATGATGACTGTGCATCAGCCTTCCTGCAGATCATCCCATGACAGCCTTTAAGAGCAGGCTTTACACTGGTTTATTTTGATACTGAGCAGCATCAAGATGAGGAAAGCAAAGCAGACTACAGTAAATGAGTTGAGGGAGAGCACAGCCACTACTGCTCCATGTTGGGCTGACTGCCAAATCAGCCATGGCTGTCTTACAGTGGGTTTTCAGAAAACACATCTGGGCCATTCAAGCACAACAGTAAAAAGATTGCAACATGATGATGCTGAGGAAAACATAGTTTTGTGGCAAGGCTCTAGGTTAAAGAGCTTGGGATACAGCTATCTTAGGCAATTTCAAGATCTTCTGCCCTATTTCAAAATACCCATCCGAACCTTTTCATTGTTTTATGCTATAGGAATATTACTGTTATAAACACATTAATTATGACAGTATCATTTGCATTCAAATAGCTTCTGATTGATATACTTTATGTTAAATGAGTTTATTGGAGAGAGAAAGCTACAGCAGGCACCACTTTCTATGTAAGTTATGTGTACCCAGAAGGGTTGGCAGCTACCAGACACAGAAATGAAGAACAGAGTTGAAATGTTTCATGCCATCACTGCATGGGACTGCATGGACATTGCAAACTTAAAGGACACCAGAAGCCTCGTCCACACTTTCTAATTAGTTAGACTTCAAGTTGCAGGCATAATCCTCACAACACATGTTTTTCTATTTAAATTTTTACTGCCAAGCACCAGAGTAGACCAGAATTATAATAATTCTACTAAATTAATGACATGATAATGCAAATAGTAGAAGACTATCAGAAGTGGTTTTCAGAATACATTGATTGCAGGGTTTGTGGGCTGAGCAAAGAGAGGCATAATTTCCTTCCCAATCAGTTTTTTATTTTATTTATTATGTCTAGGTGTAAGGAGCAACAGAAGGGCTGCTGCATAACATGGTGTCTGATAGGCAGAAGGTGAATGGCATTGAGATAAGCAGTAAAAGCAATCTCCCATGCTTACTTTACAAGTCTGCAATTTGAAAAAAGACAGAGAGAAATAGCTTATGTGTAAAATTCACATTCACAAAACAGAACAAAAAAGTCCTTGGAAGAAAATAGTTTAACTGAGCATTTGAGTGTGCTTAAATTTAGGCATGTGCTGAAAGCCTTACGGATTTCCCTGGTACTACAACGTGTGCGTCTGTTTACTAAATGGGAATATGATTACCCATGTGCTGAAGTCGTTTCCTGAATCTGACTCTTAGCCACTGCTTAATATCCTCATAGACAAATGTTCAGCTCAGGCAGCCATGGCAGAGAGGTACTAAAAGTAATGAAAATATGTGGTCCATTTATATTAAAGGCATGCGTTTGTCAGGTTTACCAGGCTTGTTTGGGTTTTATGCTACTGAGTTCTCTGCTGAAGATGGAGTCTGTCTGGAAAGGATGTCTGTGCAAACAATGTTAGAGAGCTACTGTTGCTCAGCAGAGCCAGCTTGAAGCAGATGGTTTCAGTGACATTTTAGGAGATAACAGTGGTGAAAGAAAGCTCCTAAGCAAGGCCTGGAAAAACAAGCAAAGAAACAAACAAACCAGCAGACTTGAGGGAAAAGGGCAGAAGAAAGTAAAGGTAAACAAGATCTCTGAACAGTGGGAATGACTGGGAGAAAGGAAAATTGCCAGATGTGTCAATTTAGGGCAAGAGATCTGCCTCGGACAGATCCCAATGGTGTCCCAAGTGCTTTACAGAATGGCTCCAGGAAGGTAGGTAGAGAGGGAGGTAACTGCAGTTCATCCAGCTTTCTGTGCCCTTGTAATTGTTCATGCATTTGATAGAGAGGAATGGGGGATGTCACCCAGAGGGTGGTGAGGCACTGGAACAGGCTGCCCAAGGAGGCTGTGGATGCCCCATCCCTGCAGGCATTCAAGGCCAAGCTGGATGTGGCTCTGGGCAGCCTGGGCTGCTGGTTGGCGACCCTGCACAGAGCAGGGGGTTGGAACTGGATGAGCACTGTGGTTCTTGTCAACCCAGGCCATTCTGTGACACAAGTGTGGCACATCTGATAACCAGCTCTTCAGCACTTTGTTGGAGCACTAACGTGTAACCGCGTGGCTGCCGAATGGCAGCCAATTCCATGGGACAAAACAGCAGTTCATTACAACTAAAACCCATAGGCAGTGTTGACAGTTGCCATGACAATTTTGTTGGTAAAAACCAGACGCTTGATTCTTAATTAAATAATGTTGAAAAATTTTGGTTTTACTGTTGTCCATTTCATTTTAGATTTAATTCATTTAATTCATTAAAATATGTTATGCTCCCATAGTATGCTTAATAATTTTCATTTATTAGTTAGCAATCATCTGTTGAAACAAAGATATGTTTTCGGAACCTTGCTTTTAATTTCCATCTACTAAAATTTGGGGTTTTGTTTCCAAGCGAGAACAAAAACTAATTAGGAAAGCTGTGGTTTTGTGTGTTTTTCTTTTCTTAACTCAAGTGCTAAAAAGGAGTTATGATCACAAACTAACTCGTAAAGGCAAGACTGGAAATGAAAAAAAGATGCTCCCATCTGAGCTGAAAGCTCTTATGTGGGCAGAATTAAAGTTATTTCCATAAATTACAGACGTGGCACCATATATACAGATAGGGTTGGTTGTTGTTTTTTTGTTGTTGTTGTCTTATCTTTGAGATTCCAAGTTTCTAAAGGGTAAATTGAACTCTTTCATTAACTTTGTTCTCATGTTGACAGGAAAATAAGAAGACTTATTTATAATATTTATAATAAGAAGACTATTAGAAGAGTTAGCTGTATAGCTGTCCTTATGATGGAACTTAGACAAATTTTGTATATTCTATTTCAAGTTAAAGCCTCCCACCCCACTGAAAAATAGAGACAAAGGCAGAAAAACAAACACCTCCACCATATCTGTTGAGCTTCCTGGATCACTTTTCTCATAATTCAGCTGCCAAATACTGCCAGAGCTAAGTAGCTTGATATGAGACTGAAATGAACTCATCTGTGCTCTTTATTGCCCCAATTTCATACGCCTACAGTTCATCCCCCTCCCTAGAGAAGGCTGCAGACCAGCAGTTCTTCCTTCATGTCACCATGAAAAAGTCTTAATCATCGCCTTAATAAAAAAAAAAAAGAAAGAAAAAAAAGAAAAAGAAAAAATCCCAAATAGCTTAAAGCATCTTGCCAAAATAATAGTTAACAGCTATTTACCCGTCATGATTCACTTCCTACAGGATCCCTGCATGGCTACCTTTAGATTTTATCACATTCAGCTGTCACCTTTTCAGGCCAGGTGATAAAAGCTTTCTCCTGGCAATCAGTAGCTCCCTCACACTCCTGGCCTGGAGGTTTTGAAGCTGGGATGCTGCCAGAGGATAACAGCTGGGACACAGAGATCAGAGGATGCTGCATACATTCTTCATTCTTCTGCAGATATCGGCTTGGGCTTTGGGAGGGTTATGTCCCAGCACGGTGGCACTGAGTGCAGGCTGCCATCACCCAGCAGCCCAGTGTTTTGCCTCCCATCATGTGGCACAAGGAGCTGCTTCCAAGAGGCCGGAGCACAGAGGAGATAGGTTAGCAATGGGAAAGGCACAGGGAAAATGGAAAACTTGAATGTTTCCTTTCCACTCGTTGGTACCTCATATAATAATTACTGAGACTGCTTGCACAGTAAAACCTAATTCCAGTCTAAGATTCCACTGCACTGAAGACAAGAAGAATAAACTTTTTTTTTTCTTCTTTTTTTTCAGTAAAGAAATATGAAGGGTTTTCTAAGAGGCAGGACATTTATAAGCCTACTGAAATTGAGTGGGAGATGGATGACAAAGCCTTTCTTCTCTTTAAGATTCTCCCCTAGCAGAAACAATTTTTTACATCAGACATATCTATTCCTATGCCTTCTTTTCCATAGTTATGTTCATGCCCAAAGCACTCTGAAGACTATATATACATATTGTTACTAAGCATGCACAGTACTAAGCAGTACTGTGGTTTTCCAGTCACTTCACTGACAAAGTCACTGGACAGATTCAAAATAAGAATACAGTGACAGATAAAAGGCACTTCTTTCAGAGCAAGACAAAAAGAGGGGAAAAAAAGAGCAAATAAAATAATTAGGACAAACACATTAGGATTGCTCCAGGGGACAAGTCATTCTCTTCATGAAGAAATTCATTATTTGCTATTACTTCTGCTGTGAGATAACTGTAATGCAAATCCCACAAGAAATGAGCTCAAGAGCTCATCTTTAAGGCACTGAGAAAAAATGGTGCTTGGCTATATCTTAATTTTACTTGTAGCCTGCAGTCTTCAATAATGAGTCTTCAGTAATGATTTTGAAACAGCAACAATTAAGTTTTTAAGGAGAGTTTAAGGAGTGAGAACCTTTCTGCCACCAGAGCTACAGTCCTGCTAAGGGGAGATGTTCAAGAGACTTCTCAATAATTGGGTGATTCTTTGTGATCCTTAACTCTGGTCAGTGTTCAATAGGTACAGAGCAAACAGTTCAAAACCCAATGGAAGGACTTAGGATTCTGCAAATATTCTGTTTGATTTTCACTTTAGACAAGAGGGTACAACAACATCAGAGAATTGAGGCTGACTCTTCGTTTGAAATCAGCAATTTCAAATTCAAAACAAGTGGCTTTTGGTGGGAAAGGAGAAAACAAAACGTCGAGTTTTCACTACAGATTTTCCATATTAAATTTACCTCACCTAGATAATATGATAGGGTACTGGTTTTGCTGGATCTATTTTAATAACATCAAAAAGTAAAAGCATCTGGGTCCCCAAATGTATATTGCTGATTTGCCAAAAAGTTTGCTTCAGCAGGTTCTTTTTCACATTCTTCTTAGGCTGCTCTAAAAATGCACTCCCTTGAAGACACAGGAATAGTTTGCATGATGAAATAAAGCACCAGGATCATCAACTTCATGAAGGGTATCACAGACAAAAATAATCTGAGTGGGAAACCTATCAGTTCAATTTTCTCATGGAAGTTCATAATATAGGACAATCCAAATAATTTTAGCTTTTAAAAGGTTACAGTAACTGAGTTTAGTTTAAATAACTGTTTCTGTTACCAGGAAGTCCCAGGAAATAATGAAAAGATATATGAAGACCAAAGAAAAAATGAACACTGTAAAAAGGAAAGAAGAGCCTGCAATGTTCTACTTGCAGTGCAACCATCATGCATCTTATCAAATCATGCCATTGTATCTCTGTATAGAGTCCTCTGTCTGACTATTGCTGATATGTGGGGCAAAGTACATCGTATACTCAATTGATACAAACTGCATAACACTAAGCACTGAATAAAGGAGAGATATATATATACATATATTGTATACAGATATGAGATATACATATATATATTGTAACAAGGAACAGATGGTCACGTTACTCAAGCAGCTGTTGGGAAAAAAAGAAAAAGAATTTACTATCAGGCAACAGAGGCTAAAAATGGTCAGATTCAGATGTACGTCCTCCTGCTAAATAGTGGTATCAGCATTTAGCAACTAACTGGTGTAAGACAAGATAAAAGAAGCGAGCTGAAACAGCTTCTCCTGGTCAGTTCTGCCTGCTGCTTCTGGTGACATATGAGCCATACCCACAAATCTAAACTGCTGCTGAGCACAAGGTATGCCTCAAAGCCCTTTTGCTGTCCAAGTTCAATGCTAGCAAGTGGATTTGCTGGAAAGTGCAATAAAGGAAAAAGAATCTTGAAATCTATAAATTTAGAACAGTTATTTCAAGAGACTATATTCTATCACTAGGTGGCATTGCTCCAAATCTTTCAACAGCTGTCTCTGGAGCTCTGCTAGATGGGTAGTACTGAACAGTTAGTGACACACGCCGGCCACAGACATGGTGCCATGCTGCTCAGAATGTGTACAACACTCCAGTGAACCTCCCTGGTTAAGAGATTTTATTCTAACTCTAGACCTCATCTCTTCTGTTTACTACTACAGAAATAAAAACAGTCCCTAACCAGATGTGCAGCTATTCCATGTTTATACACTTCATATTTAGAAATCACTGGAAAAGAAATAAGGGACTGGTTAAGGGACTAGGCCCCAGAACTCCTCGTTCTTAGCTGTGGACCTTAGATGTCAACTGAGAAATCACAATCCTTACGTGTTTGCATTTGCAAGACATGCCAAGTGAAGGCATTCAGCCTTGCACAAGAGACCCCTGCACATTCACTGTGTTAACAGCTACAGCCTCAATCCCACTGCTAGATTTTCCTTCTTGTCCAAGAAAGACCCTTTAATAAAATGCATTCCATGCCTTGATGTTTCTGTCCACTTCATTGCTGTGATGAGCTTATTTGTATTGCTGTCCATTCCAACAAATTAACTTCACTGTATGCACAGTGATCCTTCCTATTTTCCTGAGCTCAAATCAGTGCCAAGAAGTCAGGACAGCTCTACAAACAGCATGCTCATTTCCAACAGTTTTAATAATAGGAATACAATTATCTGTAACAGTTACATCATTCCTTTTTAGGGGGAATATATGACCATTTAGGTCCTTTAAAACAATTTCAGAGCAAAGACAGAGTAGAGTAGAGTAAACCAAATCAGTAAAAAGAACAAGAAGTTTTTGCACTTTCTATACTACGTAGTTATTTTCCAAAAGTCCACGAACTATTTTAAAATAGGTGTTGTTTTTTTCCCTTTTACACCTCTCTTGTAATGCCCTCTTGCTGTCAGATAAACACACACTCAGGCATCTTCCAGTTCTGACCAATGACTCTTGCACGTACTGATCAAGGCAGTTTTCCCCTTATCTGAGCCCCTGCAGCCTGAGTCTCATTCACCAGGTTCTCCAGCAATTGCTTCAAGTCTGTAATTGCGTATGCGTAGCTGTTCAATTGGATAACACTCATCCTGGCAAAGCACTTGAGTAATAGGGATGAAAGAAGTTTAGCACTAATGACAAGTGTTGTCTTTAGCCTACTATGGCCTTGAACACACAGCAAGAGGAAAAAACAGTAAAAAGAGTTTCATCAGTTTAACTGAATCAATGTAGAAACAGGTTAGGTAAAATCGTTGAACCCCTCTTACACTGGCTTTCGTTGGGAAATGTTGGTCAGTCAGTTTCTGAAGCAGTCTGTAGGAGCAGGAAGCACTGCGTGCTGAGCTCTCAGCCCAAGGTGCATGGCCCAGCAGTGGTGTCCTAGTAAAACAGTCCTCCTCTTGTCTGCCTTCTGTTCATTAGCATATATTTTGCAAATCACGTATTCAGCCACTGTGGTTAGCAGGTGACTATTGCAGCTTGACACTGATGTGTAGACACAGACTGAGTGTACATATTATGTCATTGAGGAATAATTGGTTAGGCTGTTAATAATCTTAAAGATGAATAGTGATTTATATTAATATGTTAGTCATCTTAATAAATGTACCCACATATACATGACAGATGAGTATGCTGACAGTAGAATTTTAAAAGAAAACACAATGCAGAGATAGAATGTATTCAGCAAGAGGAGGTGAGCTCTGTGGTTCAAATGCATTCATTTAGAAACTACATTAAGAAACATACATTAAGTCCTTCTTAGGTCTGCCATTGATTTCTTGAAGGTACAGGACAAGGGACCTCTCACTGGTAAATCAGCCTCAGTGGGAGTCCAGTTCAAGTGCCTGTACACCAGTGTGTGGAGCATGGGGAACGAACAGGAGCTGCAGGCGTGTGTGTGCCTATGGGGCACTGATGTCATTGGCATCACTGAGATGTGGTGGATGACTCTCACAATTGGAATGTAGAAATAGACGTGTATAAATTCTTCAGGAAAGACAGGCAGGGGAGAAGAGGAGGGGGTGTTGCCCTTTACATCAATGAACACCTGGATTTCATGGAGCTCCACCTGAGGATAGATAAGGAGCTGACAGAGAGCTTATGGATTAGGGCTAAAGGAATAGTAGGGGAAAGAGACATCATAGTGGGGGTCTGCTATAGGCTGCCTGATGAGGAAGACCAGAACTCCATAAACAAATAGGAGCAGCTTCACATTCACAAAACATGGTCCCCATGGGGGACTTCAATCACCTCAATATCTGTAGGAGTGATAACACAGCAGTGCACCAGAAATTGAAGATGCTCCTGGCATGTGTTGATGACAACTTCCTCTTCTGAATAGTACAGAAACCCAAGAGAAAAGGTGCTACTCTGGACCTGGTCCTCAACAATGAGGAGAGGCTGGTGAGTAATGTGAAGCTCAAGGGCAGTCTCGGCATGAAATTTTGGAGTTCAAAATCCTTAGGGTGTCTAAGAGGGTGAGCAGCAAACATGCTACTCTGGACTTCAGGAGAGTAGACTTTGAGCTCTTCAGGGAACTGCTTAGCAGAGTGATGTGGGAGAAAGCCCTGGAGGGAAGAAGGGCCCAAGAAAGCTAGTTGGTATTCAAGAACCATCTCCTCCAAGTCCAGCAAGAATGCATTTTGAGAAAAAGGAAGGGAGGCAAGAATGCCAGGAGGTACATGGAAAAAGACAAGGTGATTGATGGTAACCAACATTGCTACACCAAGGGCAAGTCATGCCTGATAAAATTGGTGGCCTTTTTTGATGGAGTTACAGTGTCAGTGGATAAAGGAAGAGCAACTGATGTCATGTACCTGGAATTGTGCAAAACATTTGACACTGTCCTGCATGACATCCTGGTTGCCAAACTGGAGAAAAATGGATGTGATGGATAAATCACTTGAGGGAAGGCATGTCATCCACAGGGACCTGGACAGACTTGAGAGGTGAGCCCATGCCAGTCTCATAAAGGTCAAGAAGTCCAAGTGCAAGATCCTGCACCTGGGTTGGGGCAATCTCAAACACAGATGGGCCAAGCATGGCTTGAGAGCAGCCCTGAGGAGAAGGATTCAGAGATGTCAGTTGATGAAAGACACACCATGAGCCAGCAAGTGCATTTGCAGCCCAGAAGGTCAAGTGTTTCCTGGGCTGCATCAAGAAAAGTGTGCCCAGCAGCTCGAGGGGGGCAATTCTGCCCCTGTGCTCTGCTCTTGTGAGAACCCACCCAGAGTACTTCATCCAGTTCTGGAGCCCCCAACACAAGAAGGACATGGCGCTGTTGGAGCAGGTCCAGAGGAGGGCCACGAAGATTATCAAAGGGCTGGAGCACCTCCCCTGTGGGGCAGGCTGAGAGAGCTGGGGCTCTTCAGCCTGGAGAAGAGAAGGCTCCAAGGAGATCTTATAATGGCCTTTCAGTACCCTCCCTGGAAGCATTCAAGCCCAGGATAGGGGGCTGTGAGCAACCTGGTTTAGAGTTAAGTGTCCCTGCCTATAGCAAGGGGTTAGAACTAGATGATCTTAAAGGTCCCTTCCACCCTAAACCATTCTATGATTCTATAATTCTTAGCCATTTATCCCTGTCCATGCAGCCTGGTTAAGGTCTGGCTTCTCTCTGCTTAGGAAGCAATTCCTTTTATTTCTGAAGTATCCTTCGTGACATTGTCAACAGGGCTGGGCACTAAAATGAAAGGTCACCAAGAAATCAAAGCAAGAGTGAGCTGTGATATCACAGCAGCAGGAGAGAAGGATGGCATTGTGGCTATGGGCACATGAGCTAATTGCAGTTTTCTTGACCTCAGAGGATTTGACTAAAATGTCAGATCTGGATTTCTCTTATTGAATGTAAAAGGTAAAATCAGGCAAAAATCCAGAATGCCTTCTGGAAAGAAGACATAATTATAACATTGTGGGAACTGCTCAGACATATCTAAAGGAAACTGTGTCTTAAAAACAGCATTTTCTGCAAAGTTAAAGAGTATTTGAAATTCAGAAGTATTTACCAGCTATCTTTCTACTGACAGTGATGGTAATTATTAGTTACCTCCTATTTCAGTCAAAAGCAGGGTCTCCCTTTAGTGAAGCATTTGATGGACTGCACTGGGAATTCTTTGCAATGAAGTGAATAGTTCTGGTCAGACAGATTAAAGAAAGACTGAAACTGATGCAGGTATAAAAAGGCAGAAAGAGAGGCAGAAAGAGAGGCAGAAAGAGAGGCAGAAAGA